>NW_021316236.1:0-33837 GCF_002162155.2 Triticum dicoccoides | reverse complement strand
CAAGAGAAGATAGAGTCCAAGTCTCTCACGTTCTGGATTCAGATTCGGACTGCACAGACATACCTGACTCAAAACGCACACAAGTTTTTCATACGGACTCCGAATTGGGTGATTCTTTTTTTGTTGGAAACTAGATTTCGTGCACTTTCCAACCCAATTGGAATCACCTTCAAATTCGTCCGGAGCGTTGAGTTGTGGATGAAACAATCTGATGCTGCAGCAGAATCCGAGTCAAACTACAAGTCCAAAGGTGTTACATCACCTCCACTTGGGCCCATTGGCCTTGTACGACCTAGATTTAGTTTTAGGCTGCCTTGGGACGTCCTCCCACCTCCTTGGCCGCCACCCCTTGCTCCTATATAAGTAGATCCATCTAGTAGCTTTTCCTGGGGATTTGTTTAGTTAAAAGTTAGCCAACGCAACTTCGTGTACTTCGTTTGTGTCCATCGACCAGACCAAGACCGTTTTTGGATCCCCACCTTTATCAATACTTCATACATATTTGCAATATTCAGATTGCTTTTATCATATTCTTGCTTGTTCTTCGATTGCTTGCAGGAATAGACCTTCGTGGTCAGGTTGATTGTGCTCTGGCGTGGTCAATAACCTCTCGGAGTTGGTTTAGCGATTGCTAAGGCGCAACGTCGTGCACGTTTGTAGTCGGATCGTCAAAGTCGTCTCCACCAAATCGATAGTTATCATCTCATCAAAAGATCGGGACACCCCGCCTCTATCACCTTTGCAGCCCTCTCCGACGAGCCCCTCGACCACCCGAGCCGCCGTCCGCCGGAGCAAAGCTCGCCGTCGACGTGGTGCTCGCCGACCGACTCCACCACCATCAACTGACGCGGAAGGGTACCCTGACACGGAGGTACTCTCCGATCTCTCTGCCTCGCCGTGGATCGCCGCCGGCGACCACCGCGGCTCTCGGGCGCCGGCGAACTCTGCCGCCCCGTTTGAACATTTGAACCTAACGAGTGGGACCCCACCGTCAGCCTCTCTGCTCTCTTTTGAATCGTTTTTTGGAAGCGCCTTCGGGCAGAATGCGTTTTCTCTTCGGGCTGGCGTAGTCGCTACCGAAGCGTTTTCTATTTTTATAAACTAGCCCCTGGAATTCTTCTGTTTCATTACAGATTAGTCCCTGGATAAAAACCCTTATAACTTTTAATCAGAAGAGTATTTTTGATTGATTCTTTTTCTGTTCTCTTTAAAATTTTGTCTAGTTTTTTATCAGATTTATTTGAAAAATATTTGGTTTACCTTCTGTGCACTCCGTGGTATTTACGTTAGCGCATATATTTTCTTTAAACCGTAGATACCGAAGGAGGTGATGGAGCCGCGAACTGCACCGAGCTAGGCTCCGACTACTCTGAACCAGGCAAGCATGTTTGAATTTTTGATATGATGAGTGATAGAGGCGGGGGTGTCCTGATCTTTTGATGAGATGGTAACTATCGATTTGGTGGAGACGACTTTGACGATCCGACTACAAACGTGCACGACGTTGCGCCTTAGCAATCGCTAAACCAATCTCCAGAGGTTATTGACCATGCCGGTGCACGATCAACCTGACCACGAAGGTCTATTCCTGCAAGCAATCGAAGAACGAGCAAGAATATGATAAAAGCAATCTGAATATTGCAAATATGTATGAAGTATTGATAAAGGTGGGGATCCAAAAACGGTCTTGGTCTGGTCGATGGACACAAACGAAGTACACGAAGTTGCGTTGGCTAACTTTTAACTAAACAAATCCCCAGGAAAAGCTACTAGATGGATCTACTTGATAGAGGCGAGGGTCCCGATCTTTCGATGAGATGATAACTATCGATTTGGTGGAGACGACTTTGACGATCCGACTACAAACGTGCACGATGTTGCGCCTTAGCAATCGCTAAACCAATCTCCTGAGGTTACTGACGATGCCGGAAGCATGGTCAGCCTGACCACGAAGGTCTATTCCTGCAAGCAATCGAAGAACGAGCAAGAATATGATAAAGCAATCTGAATATCGCAAATATATATGAGGTATTGATAATGGTGGGGATCCGTAAGCGGTCTTGGTCTGGTCGTTGGACACAAACGAAGTACACGAAGTTGCAATGGCTAACTTTTAACTAAACAAATCCCAAGGAAAAGCTACTAGATGGATCTACTTATATAGGAGCAAGGGGTGGCGGCCAAGGAGGTGGGAGGACGTCCCAAGGCAGCCTAAAACTAAATCTAGGTCGTACAAGGCTCATGGGCCCAAGTGGAGGTGATGTAACACCTTTGGACTTGTAGTTTGACTCGGATTCTGCTGCAGCATCAGATTGTTTCGTCCACAACTCAACGCTCCGGACGAATTTGAAGGTGATTCCAATTGGGTTGGAAAGTGCACGAAATCTAGTTTCCAACAAAAAAAGAATCACCCAATTCGGAGTCCGTATGAAAAACTTGTGTGCGTTTTGAGTCAGGTGTGTCTGTGTAGTCCGAATCTGAATCCAGAACGTGAGAGACTTGGACTCTATCTTCTCTTGGGCCAAAAGTGACGTGAGAGAACTTTTTGGACAGCAAATAAACATCTCTTTCTTCCTTATCTTCATATGTGGATTGTACAAATGTCCCATACACCTGCAATTAGACAAAACACAAAAGTGTGTGAAGTATTTTTGTTCTGGATAACATAAATAGATTATTGAATAGTTTGCACTAGAAATCACCTGACAAATATGCATATATGCAATATTTTTGGTCATATCCAAGGTAGTCATGTCCTCATCAGTTTTCCTTAGTTAACTCATGCATTTTTAAAATCAATTCAGCACGTTGTTTAGCATCAAAATTAACCTTCTCCGAAGATGGAAGAGGCAACAAATCAATAGGTGCACGAGGTAGGAAACCATACACAACTTCAAAAGGGCACATCTTAGTAGTAGAATGCAATGAACGATTATAAGCAAATTCAATATGAGGCAAGCATTCCTCCCACATTTTCTTATTATTCTTCAAAACAGCCCTAAGCATAGTAGACAACGTTCTATTGACTACTTCAGTTTGTCCATCAGTTTGGGGGTGACAAGTAGTACTAAAAAGCAGTTTAGTCCCCAACTTAGCCCATAAACATCTCCAAAAGTGGCTAAGAAATTTAGTATCACGATCTGAAACAATAGTATTTGGCACACCATGCAAGCGAATAATTTCACAAAAGAACAAATCAGCAACATTAACATCATCATCGCTTTTATGACATGGTATAAAGTGTGCCATTTTCGAGAATCTATCCACGACAACAAATATGCTATCCCTCCCCTTCTTTGTTCGAGGTAAACCTAAAACAAAGTCCATAGAAATATCCTCCCAAGGAACACTAGGTACAGGCAAAGGCATATATAAACCATGAGGATTGAGTCGTGACTTAGCTTTTTGACATGTAGTGCAGCGAGCAATAAAACGCTCAACATCTCGTCTCATCTTTGGCCAAAAGAAATGTGTAGCAAGTACGTCCTCCGTCTTCTTCACGCCAAAGTGTCCCATTAATCCTCCTCCATGCGCCTCCGTGAAGGCTTCTTCCTGTGCGGTACCCCAAAGAAAAGGCACATCTTTCTTTGTAAGCTCATTGAGAGGTGCAGCAATGGTGCTGAAATCTCTCACAAAACGCCTATAGAATCCAGCGAGGCCAAGAAAACTCCTCACTTGTGTGACCGTTTTGGGCTGCGGCCAACTCTCAATAGCTTCAATCTTGGCTTTATCAACTTCAATTCCCTGTGGAGTAACAACATAGCCAAGAAAAGATACTCGGTCGGTGCAAAAGGTGCACTTCCCAAGGTTACCAAACAAACGTGCATCACGTAGAGCAATAAAAACAGCACGTAAATGTTCCAAATGTTCTTCCAAAGATCTGCTATAAATCAATATGTCATCAAAGTAAACTACCACAAATCGTCCAATGAAAGCACGTAAAACTTCGTTCATTAATCTCATGAAAGTACTAGGTGCATTAGTTAACCCAAAAGGCATGACTAACCACTCATATAATCCAAACTTAGTTTTGAATGCTGTTTTCCATTCATCTCCCAATTTCATACTAATTTGATGGTATCCACTACGCAAATAAACTTTGGAGAATATTGTAGAGCCACTCAATTCATCAAGCATATCATCTAGCCTAGGAATAGGATGACGATAACGAATAGTAATATTATTAATGCCTCTACAGTCAACACACATACGTGATGTACCATCCTTTTTCGGCACTAGAATAATAGGAACAGCACAAGGACTAAGGGATTCGCGTATATAACCTTTGTCGAGAAGCTCTTGTACTTGACGCATAATCTCCTTCGTCTCCTCTGGATTGGTACGGTATGGTGCACGGTTTGGCAGTGAAGCACCGGGAATTAAGTCAATCTGATGCTCAATCCCTCGAATAGGCGGTAATCCCGGTGGCACGTCTTGTGGAAAGATGTCAGCGAACTCCTGCAAAATTTTAGTGACAGCAGGAGGCAAAGAGGAAGGCACGTCCTCGAATGAAAATAATGCCTCTTTGCACACAAAAGCATAGCAAACAGATTTGCTGAAATCTAGCTCATCAATATCAGATTTGGTGGCAAATAAACATGCACTTTTCAATTTAATTTCAGAAGCAACACTAGATGGTTTATTATTAGGCTTCATTTGTTCTCAAATTCTTTTGCCACAATCTGATTTTCACTCTTATTCGTCTCCTGTTTTGCTTTATTAGCTCTATTAATATCATCTTTCAAAATGGAATCAGGAGTCATAGGAAGCAAAGTAATATTTTTATCCTTATGAACAAGAGTATAGTGATTGTTTCTACCATGGTGTACAGAATTTTTATCAAATTGCCATGGTCTACCAAGTAATAAGGAACATGCTTGCATAGGTACCACATCACAATCAACATAATCAGCATATGTAGAGATACTAAAATGCACACGAACAGTACGTGTTACCTTAACCTTGCCGCTGTTGTTGAACCATTGGATGTAGTAAGGATGTGGATGTGGTCTTGTGGTGAGAGAAAGCTTCTCCACCATCTCCATGCTAGCCAAGTTGTTGCAGCTCCCTCCGTCTATGATGACGCGCACAGAACGTTCCTTCACAACTCCCTTGGTATGGAACAAATTGTGCCTCTGATTTTGCTCAGCTTGTGTGACCTGCACACTCAAAACACGTTGAGCAACTAAACATTCATACCTGTCAGCGTCTTCAGGAGCCATGTATTGCGTCTTATGATCAGAATCATCTCCACCATGTTCTTCACGTGTAATAAGAGCCAAAGTTGATAGAGGCGAGGGTCCCGATCTTTCGATGAGATGATAACTATCGATTTGGTAGAGACGACTTTGACGATCCGACTACAAACGTGTGCGACGTTGCGCCTTAGCAATCGCTAAACCAATCTCCTGAGGTTACTGACGATGCTGGAAGCACGGTCAGCCTGACCACGAAGGTCTATTCCTGCAAGCAATCGAAGAACGAGCAAGAATATGATAAAGCAATCTGAATATTGCAAATATATATGAAGTATTGATAATGGTGGGGATCCGGAAGCGGTCTTGGTCTGGTCGTTGAACACAAACGAAGTACACGAAGTTGCAATGGCTAACTTTTAACTAAACAAATCCCAAGGAAAAGCTACTAGATGGATCTACTTATATAGGAGCAAGGGGTGGCGGCCAAGGAGGTGGGAGGACGTCCCAAGGCAGCCCAAAACTAAATCTAGGTCGTACAAGGCCAATGGGCCCAAGTGGAGGTGATGTAACACCTTTGGACTTGTAGTTTGACTCGGATTCTGCTGCAGCATCAGATTGTTTCGTCCACAACTCAACGCTCCGGACGAATTTGAAGGTGATTCCAATTGGGTTGGAAAGTGCACGAAATCTAGTTTCCAACAAAAAAAGAATCACCCAATTCGGAGTCCGTATGAAAAACTTGTGTGCGTTTTGAGTCAGGTGTGTCTGTGCAGTCCGAATCTGAATCCAGAACGTGAGAGACTTAGACTCTATCTTCTCTTGGGCCAAAAGTGACGTGAGACAACTTTTTGGACAGCAAATAAACATCTCTTTCCTCCTTATCTTCATATGTGGATTGTACAAATGTCCCATACACCTGCAATTAGACAAAACACAAAAGTGTGTGAAGTATTTTTGTTCTGGATAACATAAATAGATTATTAAATAGTTTGCACTAGAAATCACCTGACAAATATGCATATATGCAATATTTTTGGTCATATCCAAGGTAGTCATGTCCTCATCACTACTTATATAGGAGCAAGGGGTGGCGGCCAAGGAGGTGGGAGGACGTCCCAAGGCAGCCTAAAACTAAATCTAGGTCGTACAAGGCCAATGGGCCCAAGTGGAGGTGATGTAACACCTTTGGACTTGTAGTTTGACTCGGATTCTGCTGCAGCATCAGATTGTTTCATCCACAACTCAACGCTCCGGACGAATTTGAAGGTGATTCCAATTGGGTTGGAAAGTGCACGAAATCTAGTTTCCAACAAAAAAAGAATCACCCAATTCGGAGTCCGTATGAAAAACTTGTGTGCGTTTTGAGTCAGGTATGTCTGTGCAGTCCGAATCTGAATCCAGAACGTGAGAGACTTGGACTCTATCTTCTCTTGGGCCAAAAGTGACGTGAGAGAACTTTTTGGACAGCAAATAAACATCTCTTTCTTCCTTATCTTCATATGTGGATTGTACAAATCTCACATACACCTGCAATTAGACAAAACACAAAAGTGTGTGAAGTATTTTTGTTCTGGATAACATAAATAGATTATTGAATAGTTTGCACTAGAAATCACCTGACAAATATGCATATATGCAATATTTTTGGTCATATCCAAGGTAGTCATGTCCTCATCATCCTCCCCTTCTTGAAAATAAAGCCGTCCTCGGTGTTGCTTAATCTGAAATGTGGCTAACAAAAGAGACAAGGTGTACATGTTGTATATGTATATGTCATCCATTTTTACTTCCCTTGATTTTTGCATATATGACACATGAATAGATGAGTAACTTGCATAGTTCATAAAATCTAAAGCCAAAAAATTAGCACAAGAAGTAGAAGGCATGAAAATATTGCAACTCAGTTTGCACATATAAGTGAAGCTCTTATTCATTTCAAAAGATTGACAATGTTCATCATTAAACCATCCCAACATTGGTGAATAAACCTTACTTGCATCAAATTTACATGCTACAACATGCTTAAATAAGCAAACATGCAATAAGTCATTCAACACAGAATCATCACCAAGATTAGAGGTCATATCAAAATGATTAAACATTGGTTCTTTTGCATCAATAGTTAATTCAATGGGTGCACTCAAAATTGTTGGTATTTCAGTTGTTTGATCACATGGCAAGTTTCAAATCATCCCAAGTAGTAGGTATATAATCAGGGTGTAACCAACAATATTCACTCCACCAAACCAAAGCATAACCAGTGAAAGAACCAACCGCAACCTTAACCTTTTTATGTTCATTGAAATTATGGGAAGCAAATATATTTTTTATCTCGAACTCCCATTCAATATATAAAGCAGGTTTAAAACGGCCATTAAATGATGGTATAGATACATTAACCTGATCATGTGCATTTGGATGTTTGTGCACCTCTCGTGACGGTTGTGGTATTTGTAAAGGTGGTGGCACGTCTCCCGCGATCGACAAAGCCCATGAATTGACTCTGGATCCTGTCATGATTAGTAGAACAAGAAACAAAACCCAAAAATAATGTTCCTATAACTACTAGGATGTGGTGGTAAAACGCTCACAGTAAAGCAAATATCAATGTCTTACAAGTTCTTACCATGCAGCAGGCGGTGATCGGCAACCAGCAGTGTCAAGTAACTCCGAATATTGAGTAAAGCGATTGCCAGGGGAGCGTACGTATACACGGTGTAGAAATATGTGGAGCTGGGTTGGCTATATATGGTAGCAAAAGATTAGCAATAATCAATTCAAAGATGCAATGTTGAATAAACGCTCAACGACGGTACTGTGCTGGTCCTAGGCTAGACCGAACTAGAGACGCGAGCCTAGAACACTAATGAGGTCACGTCGTAGCACAACTAGCATCAATGAAGGACACTAAGTAGCTCTGGACAGCAAGATATAAATGAAGATCACAACGGCAGTAAAGATAATGAGGTGAAACAACAGCCAAGCAGGATATATCAACAACTTTGTCTCCAACTTTCCTCTGAAAAAGTTTGTGCCGATTTTTTTGTTTTTTTTTCTTCTCTCTTTTTTTTCCTCACACTTTTTTTTCTTTCTCTCCTTTTTTTTCTCTGACTTTTTTTTCTCCTTTTTTTCTCTTGTTTTTTTCTCTCTTTTTTTCTCCCTCTTTCCAAAACAAACTAGATAAGATGCAGATTGGATCAAGTGAAGATGTGAACGATCTCAACTATTATTATGACAATGAATGATGGGTAGCACGTGGTGGCAATTGATGGATGGGTGGTGGACAGCGGAAGAGAAAATGATGCAGCGGTGGCGTGACTAATGTGAACAGAACTCGAAACTCTAAACGAACTAGACACTAAGACCAGCAACTCGACACGACGATGCAACCGATAATTCAACTATGCAAGCAATGAAAAGAAAATTGCAAAGGCTCAGACTGGCTTGGACCAAGGATGAATAGATCTAACTCTTTTTTGTGGCTTTTTCTTGGACAATAGGTAAGAAAATAAATCTTATCTAGGAAAACTGGAAATTCTCACCGAGCAACCTGAAAACTGATACCACTTGATAGAGGCGGGGTGTCCCGATCTTTCGATGAGATGATACTACCGATTTGGTGGAGACGACTTTGACGATCCGACTACAAACGTGCACGACGTTGCGCCTTAGCAATCGTTAAACCAATCTCCTGAGGTTATTGACCACGCCGGAGCACGATCAACCTGACCACGAAGGTCTATTCCTGCAAGCAATCGAACAACGAGCAAGAATATGATAAAAGCAATCTGAATATTGCGAATATATATGAAGTATTGATAAAGGTGGGGATCCGTAAGCGGTCTTGGTCTGGTCGTTGGACACAAACGAAGTACACGAAGTTGCAATGGCTAACTTTTAACTAAACAAATCCCAAGGAAAAGCTACTAGATGGATCTACTTATATAGGAGCAAGGGGTGGCGGTCAAGGAGGTGGGAGGACGTCCCAAGGCAGCCTAAAACTAAATCTAGGTCGTACAAGGCCAATGGGCCCAAGTGGAGGTGATGTAACACCTTTGGACTTGTAGTTTGACTCGGATTCTGCTGCAGCATCAGATTGTTTCGTCCACAACTCAACGCTCCGGACGAATTTGAAGGTGATTCCAATTGGGTTGGAAAGTGCACGAAATCTAGTTTCCAACAAAAAAAGAATCACCCAATTCGGAGTCCGTATGAAAAACTTGTGTGCGTTTTGAGTCAGGTGTGTCTGTGCAGTCCGAATCTGAATCCAGAACGTGAGAGACTTAGACTCTATCTTCTCTTGGGCCAAAAGTGACGTGAGACAACTTTTTGGACAGCAAATAAACATCTCTTTCCTCCTTATCTTCATATGTGGATTGTACAAATGTCCCATACACCTGCAATTAGACAAAACACAAAAGTGTGTGAAGTATTTTTGTTCTGGATAACATAAATAGATTATTAAATAGTTTGCACTAGAAATCACCTGACAAATATGCATATATGCAATATTTTTGGTCATATCCAAGGTAGTCATGTCCTCATCATCCTCCCCTTCTTGAAAATAAAGCCGTCCTCGGCGTTGCTTAATCTGAAATGTGGTTAACAAAAGAGACAAGGTGTACATATTGTATATGTATATGTCATCCATTTTTACTTCCCTTGATTTTTGCATATATGACACATGAATAGATGAGTAACTTGCATAGTTCATAAAATCTAAAGCCAAAAAATTAGCACAAGAAGTAGAAGGCATGAAAATATTGCAACTCAGTTTGCACATATAAGTGAAGCTCTTATTCATTTCAAAAGATTGACAATGTTCATCGTTAAACCATCCCAACATTGGTGAATAAACCTTACTTGCATCAAATTTACATGCTACAACATGCTTAAATAAGCAAACATGCAATAAGTCATTCAACACAGAATCATCACCAAGATTAGAGGTCATATCAAAATGATTAAACATTGGTTCTTTTGCATCAATAGTTAATTCAATGGGTGCACTCAAAATTGTTGGTATTTCAGTTGTTTGATCACATGGCAAAGTCAAATTATCAACGTAGTCCTCTAAAATAGGTGGTGTGATCAAAGTAGTGGGTAGCTCATCAGATGGTGCATTCAAATTGACAAGGCATTCATCATTCTCATGTAGAGATGGAAGATCAGTACCTTTGTCATTACCTTTTATGATCAACTCAGATGATGTAGCCACTCTCGGGGGCGATGTGTCACATGGTGGAGGTGATGTAGTCCTGACAACAACGGATGTGGTTGTCATAGTATGCCTAGTAGTTGAAGGAACAATCATATCAACTCTTGGAATATGCACCGTGCGCTTGTTCTCCTCGTGGCCAACGCGTCGTTTTATTTCCTGTTCAGCTTTGCAAGCAAGATGAAACAAATGGTCCATAGGATAACACTCTTCATGAATTAGTATCTCTTGAATATCACGGTTTAATCCTCCCCAAAATCTATCCATAAAATCATCTTCATTTTCTTCTAAAGAGGAATGCAACAAGGTAGTTTGTAAATCATCATAATATTTTGTTACAGTTTCACTACCTTGTTTTAAGTGTTGCAACTTCTTAATCATGTCACGAGTATAATAAGCAGGGACGAAAGTATGTCGCATGGCAAGTTTCAAATCATCCCAAGTAGTAGGTATATAATCAGGGTGTAACCGACAATATTCACTCCACCAAACCAAAGCATAACCAGTGAAAGAACCAACCGCAACCTTAACCTTTTTATGTTCATCGAAATTATGGGAAGCAAATATATTTTTTATGTCGAACTCCCATTCAATATATAAAGCAGGTTTAAAACGGCCATTAAATGGTGGTATAGATACATTAACCTGATCATGTGCATTTGGATGTTTGTGCACCTCTCGTGACGGTTGTGGTATTTGCAAAGGTGGTGGCACGTCTCCCGCGATCGACAAAGCCCATGAATTGACTTTGGATCCTGTCATGATTAGTAGAACAAGAAACAAAACCCAAAAATAATGTTCCTATAACTACTAGGATGTGGTGGTAAAACGCTCACAGTAAAGTAAATATCAATGTCTTACAAGTTCTTACCATGCAGCAGGCGGTGATCGGCAACCAGCGGTGTCAAGTAACTCCGAATATTGAGTAAAGCGATTGCCAGGGGAGCGTACGTATACACGGTGTAGAAATATGTGGAGCTGGGTTGGCTATATATGGTAGCAAAAGATTAGCAATAATCAATTCAAAGATGCAATGTTGAATAAACGCTCAACGACGGTACTGTGCTGGTCCTAGGCTAGACCGGACTAGAGACGCGAGCCTAGAACACTAATGAGGTCACGGCGTAGCACAACTAGCATCAATGAAGGATACTAAGTAGCTCTTGACAGCAAGATATAAGTGAAGAACACAACGGCAGTGAAGATAATGATGAAAAACAACTGCCAAGCAGGATATACAACAACTCTCTCTCCAACTTTCCTCTTGAAAAGTTTGAGACAATTTTCTGATAAATTCTTTCAAAGAATGCTACTAACTCAAGCTTTCCAATGCAAAAAGAATCACTCAATTCCGAGTTGATATGAGGAGTCAAAGAATTCTAAAACTGGCCTGAAAAATTGGAACAAGTTGTGTTCACGAACTTCGGAGGGCAAAAAGACCTATTTAGAAGCCGATTTTGAGGTGTCAAATATTGAACTAGCTTCTGCAACTATTTAGATGCGGCTCGTCGCTATCTTCAATTAAAGTACTCATGGAGCCAAAACTGACTTCGTATGAGGAAGATACACCTGTTTTACTGAACAGTGCGCAAAACAGATTCCAATCCGAATTCAGGTACGAGATTGATTCTAGATAGATCCAATTTTTTTTTCTTCTCTCTTTTATTTTCTCACGCCTTTTTTTTTTCTTTTTCTTCTCCCTCTTTTTCTTTTTTTTTCTTTCCTTTTTTCTCTCTTTTTTTTCTTTATCTTCTTTTTCTCCCTCTTTCCAAGACAAACTAGATAAGATGCAGATTCGATCAGGCGAAGATGTGAGTGACCTCAACTATGATTATGACAATAAACAGTGCGTAGCACGTGGTGGAAATTGGTGGATTGGATGGTGGACAGCGGATGGGATAATGATGCAGCGGCTGCGTGACTAATGTGAACAGAACTCGAAACTCTAAAGGAACTAGACACTAAGACCAGCAACTCGACACGACGATGCAACCGATAATTCAACTATGCAAGCAATGAAAAGAAAATTGCAAAGGCTCAGACTGGCTTGGACCAAGAATGAATAGATCTAACTCTTTTTTGTGGCTTTTTCTTGGACAATAGGTAAGAAAATAAATCTAATCTAGGAAAACTGGAAATTCTCACCGAGCAACCTGAAAACTGATACCACTTGATAGAGGCGGGGGTGTCCTGATCTTTCGATGAGATGGTAACTATCGATTTGGTGGAGACGACTTTGACGATCCGACTACAAACGTGCACGACGTTGCGCCTTAGCTATCGCTAAACCAATCTCCAGAGGTTATTGACCACGCCGGTGCACGATCAACCTGACCACGAAGGTCTATTCCTGCAAGCAATCGAAGAACGAGCAAGAATATGATAAAAGCAATCTGAATATTGCAAATATGTATGAAGTATTGATAAAGGTGGGGATCCGAAAGCGGTCTTGGTCTGGTCGTTGGACACAAACGAAGTACACGAAGTTGCGTTGGCTAACTTTTAACTAAACAAATCCCCAGGAAAAGCTACTAGATGGATCTACTTATATAGGAGCAAGGGGTGGCGGCCAAGGAGGTGGGAGGACGTCCCAAGGCAGCCTAAAACTAAATCTAGGTCGTACAAGGCCAATGGGCCCAAGTGGAGGTGATGTAACACCTTTGGACTTGTAGTTTGACTCGGATTCTGCTGCAGCATCAGATTGTTTCATCCACAACTCAACGCTCCGGACGAATTTGAAGGTGATTCCAATTGGGTTGGAAAGTGCACGAAATCAAGTTTCCAATAAAAAAAGAATCACCCAATTCGGAGTCCGTATGAAAAACTTGTGTGCGTTTTGAGTCAGGTATGTCTGTGCAGTCCGAATCTGAATCCAGAACGTGAGAGACTTGGACTCTATCTTCTCTTGGGCCAAAAGTGACGCGAGAGAACTTTTTGGACAGCAAATAAACATCTCTTTCTTCCTTATCTTCATATGTGGATTGTACAAATATCACATACACCTGCAATTAGACAAAACACAAAAGTGTGTGAAGTATTTTTGTTCTGGATAACATAAATAGATTATTGAATAGTTTGCACTAGAAATCACCTAACAAATATGCATATATGCAATATTTTTGGTCATATCCAAGGTAGTCATGTCCTCATCAATGAGTGTCTTGGCATGTTCTGCATTTAGTTAGTTTCATGGCATGTCGGTGAGCATACCGATGAACGTTATTTTATGTGATAATGAGGTAAGTGAGTTTGATGATCCATATGTGGATGAATGTGAATATGAATGGCCATGTGTTGGCATGAGGATGGGTACGGTGGCAGTGTTGTAGCATGCCAGTCGTACGCCAGACCATGTGACTTCAGTGTCAAACCATATCGGTCCAGTACCTATCATTTCCTCCCTTGTACTACCACATGTTTTCCGCAAGGAATATGGTTTAGTAAGTTGCAAACCGCTTTCATGGTACACACCAAAGAGGAGAGGCCGTGATGATGGTTCCATGGCCCTGGATTAAAGCCAGTCATCCGGTCAGGGGGCATGGGTGTTTCCGGTTGGGACCGAGAGGGGGGCACCCCTTAGAGCGCGCGTATATAAATTTGATCCCATGCTATTCGAGATTGTGATCTCCCCGTCTCAAAAGTTTTTCTTGGACGATGACTAGGGTGAATCCTAGCATCGAGAGGTAGGATGGGTGTGTACCGGTTAGCTGTGTTTTCTTCCGAAATACCATAAACGGAACTAGTCCTTCGTGACTACGGAAATCCGTTGGCTGTGGGAAAAATTTTGTAAAACTCTGCAGAGTCATATATTCCTCCAAATCATCTATTCCATGTCAAGTTTCGTTCCATCTTATCCTAATCAATTGTCAGCTTTGGTGACAGAGACTCCGGTGAATCGCATGAATGCTAAGTCCGGTTGAATGATTATCCCTGTGGATGGACTAACCCGTTTATTCTCATGGATTGAATGTTTATTATGAGTATTATTTACTGGTGAATTTTAAAGCCCTTTCTGCGATGTCGCTCAGACGTCCGACTGTGGCATTTCTTTTAAAGCCCTTTCTGCGATGTCGCTCAGACGTCCGACTGTGGCATTTCTTTTAAAGCCCTTTCTGCGATGTCGCTCAGACGTCCGACTGTGGCATTTCTTTTAAAGCCCTTTCTGCGATGTCGCTCAGACGTCCGACTGTGGCATTTCTTTTAAAGCCCTTTCTGCGATGTCGCTCAGACATCCGACCGTGGCATTTCTCTTAAAGCCCTTTATGTGGTGTCGCTAAGATGCCCGACTGTGGCATCATTTCCTTATTTTTATTTGTTCACCTTTCGAGGCGTCGCTTCAGACACCCGATCGGTCCTTATTTATGTTCTGTGGAATTTCAGGCGGACTACCGCCGTTTCCCTTTTTACTTACCCGTTATGCCAATTTTATTTATTGTGCATTAAGGAATTAATCATGTTGCATCCATGCACGCATTTGTTATATCTTACGTCTGAACTGTCTTGCGAGTACTTTCAAAGTACTCACTGGCTTGTTGATTTGGCCAGATGCTGACGAAGGCGATCTCATGGATGAAGAGTTCGATAGCGAGTCCGACACTTAGAGGAGTCCCAGTCAGTCTCGTGCGACCCTGGATTTGGCCACTGTTTTATATCCGCTTCCGCTACCAAATAAATTTATCGAGCCTCACCTCGACGTTCGATGAAATGATATTCTTAGAGTCTTGTATTTCCCTTCCCGCTGTGTTTTTCCACCACCAGCCTATCCTTGAGTCAGTAGTATGTCTCCACACCACTGTGTTCTGTCCGCCATTATGTATGATTATTGGCGTGCTTGTAATAATTTGGTTGAGCAGCCACAGTTCAACCCTGTAATATATTTTTATGCTACTGGCTTATTGTATCAAGAAATTGTCTACCAGTGAGGAGGATTTCTCTCATACTGGACTCAAAAGACTGGTTTATTAATAAATATTTTTATTGGAAAACCGGTCGTGACACTGTCATCCTCTCCACGTACAGTCCTGTCCCGATTCCTCTTGTTTGTTGACCATGTTGACAACGTGAGAGGGCAGCACCGCGATGAGTGCACCAAAGCGCGCGGAGGACGACGGCGAGGCCTCGGACGTTGGCGTTAACGATTTAGGAGACGGTGGGGCGGCGATGCATGCGTTGAGGCGCAGCCAGCCATGGGAGGTGGAAGCAGGCAGCCTCGCCGACACTGGTTTGGTTTTGGCGGCTGGAGGAAGACATTACTGAAGAAACACGACAGACTGTAAAAGTAGTAGGAGTACTTAACAACCTTAACTGAAACCAGCAGGGGGCACTTAACCACCATGGCTGAGAGCAGTATGAGTACTTATACAAGTTCAACCGTACAAAGCACACCTCAAACAGTGCTAGTTTGCCTATAGTTAACCAAGGGTGAGGCCGCCAAGCCCCAAGACAAGGCCCAGGCGCCACCCCGCGCATCCACAACTTTCTAAAAGTGGCTTCATCTCGCAATGTGGTCAATAAACAGGATATTCACTTTAGAGCCATGGAAAAGCCAGAACATAACCTTCTGTCCTATTCTCTATGATGGACGGTGTCAGTTCAATAGACCCTGGGTCCATTGCCCAGACTGTGCATAGGCACAAGAACAGAATTGAAGCATTAGCTGGAGTCAGAGATTGAAGGACCAACATGCAACTCAGAGGGATCAAGATCAAGCCAGAGGAGCAGAATATCGGCAAGAGAAGGGCCTCCCTTGCCGGCCATGCGAGCTGGGAAGGGGCAATGCCACCACCAGAAGCAACCAAGGCGCCCCGGCAGGGTCTGCCGGGGCTCGCGGAGGCAAAATCACCCCACCAACCAGTCAGGCGCGACCCCTGTCATCAATCAGTGTGGTGCAAGCCGCAAGGTGATTAAGTGGCAGCCATTCGCCACATGGAGGCCGTTTCCTACAGAAGGAACATAAAGATAACACCCGTCCTACGACGTGTCAATAGAACAAGCGTGGAGCGGGCGAGATAGCCCGGCAAGCCTTGCCGGGAAACCAGTGATGTGACACTAAGTGGTGCATTTAATGCACTCTGTCAGCTGCAGAGTTAGGTATCATAGCACTATTTGCTATCATATCAGTGGATAATGACCACTTCGCCACTGTGGTGACCCCTTAATCTATAAAAGGAGGCCCATGGCACCCGTAGGAGGGGTTGGGAAAAGTTGAGGAACCCGCACCCCATACGCGCATAGTCGCTGCTGCCATACGACTACCCCTGCCGAGCAAGTGTACTACGTTGCATTATCCACATTCCACCATCAATCCACGAAAGCAGGAGTAGGGTTTTACGCCTCGTGGCGGCCCGAACCTGGGTAAATTGCTTGTGTGCTCTCTGTCGTGCTGCTGCGCGCTGGTCTGCTCTTTGTGCAACATGACATCCCCCTGCTGAACCAGCAAGGGGCCTCCTGGTCCCATAGGTGGCCGTGGATATCCCGCGACATCTTTGGCGCGCCAGGTAGGGGGATCACTTGCGTGAACCTGGAAGTGTGTGGAACATGTCATCTTCATCACCATCTTCATCTTCGACGGTGCCCTCAACCTTGGCGCCTAAGAAGAACAAGTCCGGAACTTCGCCAAATCCGTCCACCTCGAAGGCTCCGCCGCCCGTAGCCTTGGGCGCTTCGGAGGATGCGGAGGCGAGCGAAGACGTGAACGTTTTGGAAAGAGGAAGAGAGAAAAAAAGACAAAAAAACAAGAGAAAAAATTAAAAGAAGTCAGAGAAAAAAGAAAAAAAGTGTGAGGAAAAAAAAGAGAGGAGAAAAAAACAAAATTAGGATCTATCTAGACTCAATCTCGTAGTTGAATTTGGATTGGAATCTGTTTTGTGCACTATTTAGTAAAACATGCATAACTTCCTGATACGAAGTCCGTTTTGGCTCCGCGAGTACTCAAATGAAAGCTAGCGACGAGCCGCATCAAATAGTTGCAAAAGCTATTTCAATATTTGGCACCTCAAAATCGGCTTCTAAATAGGTCTTTTTGGCCTCCGAAGTTCATGAACACAGCTTATTCCAGTTTTTCAGGCCAGTTTTAGAATTTTCTGACTCCTCATATCAACTCGGAATTGAGTGATTCCTATTGCGTCTGAAAGCTTGAGTCAATACCATTCTTGAAAAAATTATCAAAAAATTGGCACAAACTTTTCGAGAGGAAAGTCGGAGAGGAAGTTGTTGATATATCCTGCTTGGTTGTTGTTTCACATCATTATCTTTACGGCTATTGTGATCTTCACTTATATGTTGCTGTCCAGAGCTACTTCATATCCTTTATTGATGCTAGTTGTGCTACGGCGTGACCTCATTAGTGTTCTAGGCTCGCGTCTCTAGTCCGGTCTAGCCTAGGACCAGCATAGTACCGTCGTTGAGCGTTTATTCAACATTACATCTCTGAATTGATTATTGCTAATCTTTTGCTACCATATATAGCCAACCCAGCTCCACATATTTATACACCGTGTATACGTACGTTCCCCTGGCAATCGCTTTACTCAATCTTCAGAGTTATTTGACACCGCTAGTTGCCGATCACCACCTGCTGCATGGTAAGAACTTGTAAGATATTGAGATTTGCTATACTGTGAGCGTTTTACCACCACTTCCAAGTAGTTCATAGGAACTTTTTTTTTGGATTCTGTTTCTTGTTTCTACTAATCATCACAGGATCCAGAGTCAATTCATGGGCTTTGTCGATCGTGGGAGACGTGCCACCACCTTTGCAAATACCACAACCATCACAAGAGGTGCACAAACATGCAAATGCACATGACCAGGTTAATGTATCTATACCACCATTTAATGGCCGTTTTAGACCTGGTTTATATATTGAATGGGAGTTCAACATAAAAAATATATTTTCTTCCCATAATTTTGATGAACATAAAAAGGTTAAGGTTGCAGTTGGTTCTTTCACTGGTTATGCTTTGGTTTGGTGGAGTGAATATTGTCCACCCTGATTGTATGCCTACTACTTGGGATGATTTGAAACTTGCCATGCGACATACTTTCGTTCCCGCTTATTATACTCGCGACATGATTAAGAAGTTGAAACATTTAAAACAAGGTAGTGACACTGTAACAAAAAATTATGATGATTTACAAACTACCTTGTTGCATTCCTCTTTAGAAGAAAGTGAAGATGATCTTATGGATAGATTTTGGGGAGGATTTTGTGATATTCAAGAGATATTAATTCATGAAGAGTGTTATCCTATGGACCATTTGTTTCGTCTTGCTTGCAAGTCTGAACAGGAAACAAAATGACGTGTTGCCCATGAGGAGAACAAGCACACGGTGCACATTCCAAGAGTTGATATGATTGTTCCTTCAACTACTAGGCATACTATGACAACCACATCCATTGTTGTGAGGACTACATCGCCTCCACCATATGACACATCGCCCCCGAGAGTCGCTACATCATTTGAGTTGATCATAAGAGGTAATGACAAAGGTACTGATCTTCCATCTCTACATGAGAATGATGAATGCCTTGTCAATTTGAATGCACCATCTGATGAGCTACCCACTACTTTGATCGTACCACCTATTTTAGAGGACTATGTTTATAATTTGACTTTGCCATGTGATCTAACAACTAAAATACCAACAATTTTGAGTGCACCCATTGAATTAACTGTTGATGCAAAAGAACCAATGTTTATTCATTATGATATGACCTCTAATCTTGGTGATGATTCTGTGTCCAATGACTTATTGCATGTTTGCTTATTTAAGCATGTTGTCGCATGTAAATTTGATGCAAGTAAGATTTATTCACCAATGTTGGGATGGTTTAATGATGAATATTGTCAATCTTTTGATATGAATAAGAGCTTCACTTATATGTGCAAACTGAGTTGCAATATTTTCATTCCTTCTACTTATGATAATATTTTGGCTTTATATTTTATGATCTATGAAAGTTAATCATGTATACATGTGTCATATGTGCAAAAATCAAGGGAAGTAAAAAATGGATGACATATACATACACAATATGTACACCTTGTCTCTTTTGTTAGCCACATTTCAGATTAAGAAACGCCGAGGACGGCTTTGTTTTCAAGAAGGGGAGGATGATGAGGACATGACTACCTTGGATGCGACCAAAAATATTGCATACATGCATATTTGTCAGGTGATTTCTAGTGCAAACTATTCAATAATCTATTTATGTTATCCAGAACAAAAATACTTCACACACTTTTGTGTTTTGTCTAATTATAGGTGTATGGGACATTTATACAATCCACATATGAAGATAAGGGAAAAGAAGAAGTTTAGGTCCTGTTCAAAAAGTCCTCTCACGTCACTTTTGGGCCAAGAGAAGATAGAGTCCAAGTCTCTCACGTTTTGGATTCAGATTCGGACTGCGCAAACAAGAGTTAGGGTTGGTTTCGGACCCCTCTTCCAAGGGCCACGAAATTCCCCCCTCTTCCTCCATATATACAGCCCTTAGGGCATCGTTTAGACTTTGGGTTTTGTTTAGATTAAAAGTTCGCCATAGCTGCAACTTCGCGTACTTCGTTTGTGTCCAACGACTGAACCAAGATGTCACAGAACCCCACCTTCATTAATGAGGCTTTCCTGTTTTATTCGCAATATCCAGATTGCAATCTCAGTTTCTTGCTTGTTCTTTGTTTGCTCGCAGGAAATAGACCCGCGTGGTTAGGTTGATCATGCTCCGGCGTGGTCAATAACCCTCAGAAGTTGGTTTAGCGATTTATAAGGCGCGACGTCTTCGCACGTTCATAGTCGGATCGTCAAAGTCGAATCCCACAAAAAACGATATCTATCTCATCGAAACATCAGGACACCTTCGCCCCTATCAGGGGTGTGGTTGGAGCAGGTGGCGCCATCGCCACTCCCCCTGCAGCCAACACGGGGCTGGAGATGTCGGAGGAGAACAACATGAACAACACCTCGGCGGTCACACTCTGCAAGTGTGGGCCAGGGGGTCGCTCCATCTGTGCTCTCTCCTCCCACTAATGGACACAGCCGTAGCAACGGCGCTTGGTCCAGGGTGAGCCATCGCCCTTCGGCCGCCCCCACCGTGGGAGCGACCGCGGCCCATGTGTCTCCTCCCGGATGAGTCGACCTGATAGAGGCAAAGGTGTCCCGTCTCTCGATGAGATGGTGGCTATCGTTTTGGAGGAAGTCGACTTTGACGATCTGACTACGAACATGCGAAGACGCCGCGCCTTAGCAATCGCTAAAACAACTCCGAGAGGTTATTGACCATGCCGGAGCACAATCAACCTGACCACGAAGGTCTGTTTACTACAGGCAAACAAAGAACGAGCAAGAAACTGATATTGCAGTCTAGATATTACGAATATAAGATGAAAGCTTTATTGATCAAGTTGGGGTTCTGCGACGCCTTGGTCTGGTCGTTGAACACAAATGAAGTACGCGAAGTTGCAGCTATGGCGAACTTTTAATCTAAACAAAACCCAAAGTCTAAACGATGCCCTAAGTGTTGTATATATGGAGGAAGAGGGGGGAATTTCGTGACCCTTGAAGGAGGGGTCCAAAACCAACCTATCTCTTGTTTCCCCACACATACGGACTCTAAAAATAGCCTATACTTAAGTATTTCGAAAATACATGGGCTTGGCCCAATAATAAGGTGACGCAGCACCTAGAATAGCCTCTAGACGAAATTTATGAAGTGACATCTTGTATATTTCGTCCAAGGCGTCATGCAGTCCTTATGGTGGCTTCAAAGTCCTGAAACCATCACTTGTAACTCCGTTCTGGATCCCCTTGCGCATTCCCTCATCTCCATGCTTGGTCTTGCTCCGGTGTTCATCCCTCTTATCCATACCAGGCCCTTCATTTGTAAGCAAAACAAATGTATCCAATTTAGGCAGCATCATATTCTCATGAACATTAGAATCATTACCAAGAAACGAAAGTACCTGATAATTTAATTGGTGTGCGCGAGCTCTAGTAATTGGTCCAGTATGTATAGCACCAGGGGCTGTGGGTGTAACAATGGTATTGATGTCCTCATCATCCTCCCCTTCTTGAAATGAAGTCGTCCTCGACGAAAGCTCATCTTCCTCACCCAAATAAGGCTTCAAATCTGCAATGTTAAAAGTGGGACTAACCCCAAAATCTACAAGCAGCTCAAGTTTATATGCATTATCATTTATTTTCTCTAACACCTTAAAAGGACCATCAGCACGTGGCATTAGCTTTGATTTGCGCAAATTAGGAAATCTATCCTTACGCAAATGTAACCAAACAAGATCTGCAGGTGCAAACACAACATGCTTTCTACCCTTATCTCCAGCAAGTTTATATTTAGCATTCATAGGCTCAATGTTTTCCTTAGTTAACTCATGCATTTTTAAAATCAATTCAGCACGTTCTTTAACATCAAAATTAACCTTCTCCGAAGATGGAAGAGGCAATAAATCAAGAGGTGCACGAGGTAGGAAACCATACACAATTTCAAAAGGGCACATCTTAGTAGTAGAATGCATTGAACTATTATAAGCAAATTCAATATGAGGCAAGCATTCTTCCCACATTTTCTTATTATTCTTCAAAACAGCCCTAAGCATAGTAGACAATGTTCTATGGACTACTTCAGTTTGTCCATCAGTTTGGGGGTGACAAGTAGTACTAAAAAGCAGTTTAGTCCCCAACTTAGCCCATAAACATCTCCAAAAGTGGCTAAGAAATTTAGTATCACGATCTGAAACAATAGTATTTGGCACACCATGCAAGCGAATAATTTTACGAAAGAACAAATCAGCAACATTAACAGCATCATCGCTTTTATGACATGGTATAAAGTGTGCCATTTCGAAAACCTATCCACGACAACAAATATGATATCCCTCCCCTTCTTTGTTCGAGGTAAACCTAAAAAAAGTCCATAGATATATCCTCCCAATATCACTAGGTACAGGCAAAGGCATATATAAACCATGAGGATTGAGTCGTGACTTAGCTTTTTGACATGTAGTGCAGCGAGCAACAAAATGTTGAACATCCCGTCTCATCTTTGGCCAAAAGAAATGTGTAGCAACTATATCCTTCGTCTTCTTGATGCCAAAGTGTCCCATTAATCCTCCTCCATGCGCCTCCTGCAACAACAAAAGAGGAACGGAGCTAGCTGGAATGCATAGCATGTTAGCACGAAATACAAATCCATCGTTAAGAATGAACTTGTTCCAAGTTCTCCCTTCCTTACAATTCTGCAATACGTCTTTAAATTCAGCATCATGCACATTTTGATCTTTGATGGTCTCCAAACCAAATATTTTAAAGTCAAGTTGTGAAAGCATAGTATAATGACGAGACAATGCATCAGCAATAACATTTTCTTTACCCTTCTTGTGTTTTATGACATAAGGGAAAGTCTCAATGAATTCAACCCATTTAGCATGTTTAGGGTTCAGTTTTGCTTGACTTTTAATGTGTTTCAAAGATTCATGATCAGAATGTGTAACAAATTCTTTGGGCCATAAATAATGTTGCGATGTTTCTAAGGTCCGAACAAGAGCATATAATTCTTTATCATAACTAGAATAGTTCAGACTATGATAGAGGCAAAGGTGTCCCGTCTTTCGATGAGATGGTGGATTTCGCTTTGGTGGAAGTCGGCTGTGACGATCCGACTACGAACGTGCGAGGACGTCGCGCCTTAGCAATCGCTAAACCAACTCCGAGAGGTTATTGACCACGCCGGAGCACGATCAACCTGACCACGAGGGTCTGTTTCCTGCGAGCAAACGAAGAACAAGCAAGAAACTGAGATTGCAATCTGGATATTGCGAATATAAGATGAAAGCTTTATTGATCAAGGTGGGGTTCTGTGACGCCTTTGTCTGGTCGTTGAACACAAACGAAGTACGCGAAGTTGCAGCTATGGCGAACTTTTAATCTAAACAAAACCCAAGGTCTAAACGATGCCCTAAGGGCTGTATATATGGAGGAAGAGGGGGTGGATTTCGTGGCCCTTGGAGGAGGAGTCCGAAATCAACCCTATCTCTTGTTTCCCCACACATACGGACTCTAAAAATAGCCTATACTTATGTATTTCGAAATTACATGGGCCTGGCCCAATAATAAGGTGACGCAGCACCTAAAATAGCCTCGGGACGAAATTTATGAAGTGGCATCTTGTATATTTCGTCCAAGGCTTCATGGACCCATTATTGATGAGGACATCAATACAATTGTTACACCCACAGCCCCTGCTGCTATACATACTGGACCAATTACTAGAGCTCGTGCACGCCAACTAAATTACCAGGTACTTTCGTTTCTTGGTAATGATTCTAATGTTCATGAGAATATGATGCTGCCTAAATTGGATACATTTGTTTTGCTTACAAATGAAGGGCCTAGCTTGGAGAAGGATGAGCATTGGAGCAAGAACAAGCATGGAGATGATGGCATGCGCAAGGGAAACAAGAACGGAGTTACTAGTGATGATTTTAGGACTTTGAGGCCACCATAATGGGTGCATGAAGCCTTGGACGAAATATACAAGATGCCACTTCATAAATTTCGTCCCGAGGCTATTTTAGGTGCCGCGTCACCTTATTATTGGGCCAGGCCCATGTAATTTCGAAATACATAAGTATAGGCTATTTTTAGAGTCCGTATGTGTGGGGAAACAAGAGATAGGGTTGATTTCGGACCCCTCCACCAAGGGCCACGAAATTCCCCCCTCTTCCTCCATATATACAGCCCTTAGGGCATCGTTTAGACTTTGGGTTTTGTTTAGATTAAAAGTTCGCCATAGCTGCAACTTCGCGTACTTCGTTTGTGTTCAACGACCAGACAAAGGCGTCACAAAACCCCACCTTGATCAATAAAGCTTTCATCTTATATTCGCAATATCCAGATTGCAATCTTAGTTTCTTGCTTGTTCTTCGTTTGCTCGCAGGAAACAGACCCTCGTGGTCAGGTTGATCGTGCTCCGGCGTGGTCAATAACCTCTCGGAGTTGGTTTAGCGATTGCTAAGGCGCGACGTCCTCGCACGTTCGTAGTCGGATCGTCAAAGTCGACTTCCACCAAAGCGAAATCCACCATCTCATCGAAAGACGGGACACCTTTGCCTCTATCACGGAGGGAGCTGCAACAACTTGGCTAGCATGGAGATGGTGGAGAAGCTTTCTCTCACCACAAGACCACATCCACATCCTTACTACATCCAATGGTTCAACAACAGCGGCAAGGTTAAGGTAACACGTACTGTTCGTGTGCATTTTAGTATCTCTACATATGCTGATTATGTTGATTGTGATGTGGTACCTATGCAAGCATGTTCCTTATTACTTGGTAGACCATGGCAATTTGATAAAAATTCTGTACACCATGGTAGAAACAATCACTGTACTCTTGTTCATAAGGATAAAAATATTACTTTGCTTCCTATGACTCCTGATTCCATTTTGAAAGATGATATTAATAGAGCTAATAAAGCAAAACAGGAGACGAATAAGAGTGAAAATCAGATTGTGGCAAAAGAATTTGAGCAACAAATGAAGCCTAATAATAAACCATCTAGTGTTGCTTCTGAAATTAAATTGAAAAGTGCATGTTTATTTGCCACCAAATCTGATATTGATGAGCTAGATTTCAGCAAATCTGTTTGCTATGCTTTTGTGTGCAAAGAGGCATTATTTTCATTCGAGGACGTGCCTTCCTCTTTGCCTCCTGCTGTCACTAACATTTTGCAGGAGTTCGCTGACGTCTTTCCACAAGACGTGCCACCGGGATTACCGCCTATTCGAGGGATTGAGCATCAAATTGACTTAATTCCCTGTGCTTCACTGCCAAACCGTGCACCATACCGTACCAATCCAGGGGAGACGAAGGAGATTATGCGTCAAGTACAAGAGCTTCTCGACAAAGGTTATATACGCGAATCCCTTAGTCCTTGTGCTGTTCCTATTATTCTAGTGCCGAAAAAGGATGGTACATCACGTATGTGTGTTGATTGTAGAGGCATTAATAATATTACTATTCGTTATCGTCATCCTATTCCTAGGCTAGATGATATGCTTGATGAATTGAGTGGCTCTACAATATTCTCCAAAGTTGATTTGCGTAGTGGATACCATCAAATTCGTATGAAACTGGGAGATGAATGGAAAACAGCATTTAAAACTAAGTTTGGATTATATGAGTGGTTAGTCATGCCTTTTGGGTTAACTAATGCGCCTAGTACTTTCATGAGACTAATGAACGAAGTTTTACGTGCTTTCATTGGACGATTTGTGGTAGTCTATTTTGATGATATACTGATTTATAGCAGATCTTTGGAAGAACATTTGGAACATTTACGTGCTGTTTTTATTGCTCTACGTGATGCACGTTTGTTTGGTAACCTTGGGAAGTGCACCTTTTGCACCGACCGAGTATCTTTTCTTGGCTATGTTGTTACTCCACAGGGAATTGAAGTTGACAAAGCCAAGATTGAAGCTACTGAGAGTTGGCCGCAGCCCAAAACGGTCACACAAGTGAGGAGTTTTCTTGGCCTCGCTGGATTCTATAGGCGTTTTGTGAGAGATTTCAGCACCATTGCTGCACCTCTCAACGAGCTTACAAAGAAGGGTGTGCCTTTTGTTTGGGGTACCGCACAGGAAGAAGCCTTCACGGTATTGAAAGATAAGTTGACACATGCTCCTTTACTCCAACTTCCTGATTTTAATAAGACTTTTGAGCTTGAATGTGATGCTAGTGGAATTGGATTAGGAGGTGTGTTATTACAAGATGTCAAACCTGTTGCATACTTTTCTGAAAAATTGAGTGGGCCTAGTCTGAATTATTCTACTTATGATAAAGAATTATATGCTCTTGTTCGGACTTTAGAAACATGGCAACATTATTTATGGCCCAAAGAATTTGTTATACATTCTGATCATGAATCTTTGAAACATATTAAAAGTCAAGCTAAACTGAATCGTAGACATGCTAAATGGGTTGAATTCATTGAGACTTTCCCTTATGTCATTAAACACAAGAAGGGAAAAGAAAATGTTATTGCTGATGCATTGTCTCGTCGCTATACTATGCTTTCACAACTTGACTTCAAAATATTTGGTTTGGAGACCATCAAAGATCAATATGTGCATGATGCTGCTTTTAAAGATGTAATGCAGAATTGTAAAGAAGGGGAGGGATAGCATATTTGTTGTCGTGGATAGATTCTCGAAAATGGCACACTTTATACCATGTCATAAAAGCAATGATGCTGTTAATGTTGCTGATTTGTTCTTTCGTGAAATTATTCGCTTGCATGGTGTGCCAAATACTATTGTTTCAGATCGTGATACTAAATTTCTTAGCCACTTTTGGAGATGTTTATGGGCTAAGTTGGGGACTAAACTGCTTTTTAGTACTACTTGTCACCCCCAAACTGATGGACAAACTGAAGTAGTCAATAGAACGTTGTCTACTATGCTTAGGGCTGTTTTGAAGAATAATAAGAAAATGTGGGAGGAATGCTTGCCTCATATTGAATTTGCTTATAATCGTTCATTGCATTCTACTACTAAGATGTGCCCTTTTGAAGTTGTGTATGGTTTCCTACCTCGTGCTGGTATCAGAGCCAGGTTGCTCGGTGAGATTTTACAGTTTTTTAGTAGTTTAGATCGAGTCTGCTCTTCATACCTATAGTCCACGAAAAAGCCACAAAAAAAAATTTAGGGTTAGTTCATCATATCCGAACCAATCTGAGCCTTGCATAATCTTTTTAGGGTTTTGCTTTGTTGAATTTGCGGTTGCATCGTCGTGTCTAGTTGCTGGTCTTAGAGTCTAGTCTTTTAGAGTTTCGAGTTCTGGTCATAAGTTGTCACGCCGCCGCCGCACCATCATCATCGCCCCTGCCATCTACCACCACCGCACCGAATCCGTATCCATATACCACCACCAATCCGTGTCCATATACCACCACCGATCCATATCCATATACTACCACCGCTACCACCACCGCTGCCATATACCACCACCATATATCCACCACCAATCCGAGTTCTTTGCTTATTAGGTTTGTTTTCGGGATCCATCTAGATTCCGATTCGTGTTTCCTTGCCGGAGTAGGTTTCGGAAAAAAAAAAAGAGTCGGGTAGCCACGCTCCGTTTAGGCCCAAAATTTTTCGAAAACGCATTTTTCGAAAAAATTTCTGGCTATCCTATTTTTTGGTGTTTCTGAGTGTTTTGAGACAGGTGCCATTATAGGAAGTTTTTTTTGACCCGTTTCCAGTTTTTGGGTCCGGGCAGTCGAAAAAAAAAAATTGGTCAAAAAAATTTCGTGCCCATCCTGTCAGTTTGAGCTAGGAAGAGTTTTGAGACACTCGCCATTATAGTGATTTTTCGCAAAAAAAAAAAGCAGCGCAAAAAGAAAAGCGCCAAAAAAAAAAGAGCGAAAAAAAAAATTCAGAGTGTGCTTTTCCCTTGTTTACGTGCCGCGCCGTGATTTTGTTAGTGTTCTAGGCTCGCGTCTCTAGCACAGTCTAGCCTAGGACCAGCACAGTACCGTCGTTGAGCGTTTATTCAACTTTGCATCTCTGAATTGATTATTGCTGACCCTTTTTGCTACCATATTATAAGCCTTCCCAGCTCCACATACATCTACGTCGTGCGTTTGACTCTCCCTGGTAATCGCTCTATCCAAGCTTTGAGAGTTTTTGACTACAACGGTTGCCGATCACCGCCTGCTGCTGGGTAAGAACTGGTAAGAATTTGAGATTTGCTTGACGGATTTGTGACACCCACCACCATCACTTGTTCGTAGTCTGTAGGATCATATTCTTCTGTGTTTCTATTGCTGCTAACCATGCCAGGATCACAAGCCGACGAGATTGACTGGGAGAATTTATCGAACAAGGAGCTTCATGATAAGTTTCAGCAAATGATGACTGAACAGGTGCAAGATGTGCTGAACAATTTTGAAGAGGCCATGGAGAAGATCACTGGCCTTGAGAAGACGTTCGAAACAAAGCTCGATAACAAGTTTAATGAATTGCTCGCGCGTCTTCCACCACCACCACCCGCTGCACCTAACGCACCTCTCCAACAACAACAACAACGACTACCTCCACGTCGCGAAGCAGACCTCCGCCGAGCAAGCCGTGTTCCTCTTGCGTTTGGCCAAACTGTTGGTGCTGCTGTTGATACTTCTGTGGCTCCTGCTGCTGATGCGGAGGAGGATGATTATGTGGGAGATTATGAGGATGAGGTTGATCAAAATCAACACTACGTGCAGCCACCTGTACCGCCACCAGCAGGTCGACCTCAGGTATATATTCGTAATGGTAGGCCTGCACCACCACCTCAGGTACGACATGATGTCCATATTCCTAAACTGAAATTGAATATTCCACCATTTGAGGGTAGATATGTTCCTGATATATATCTTACTTGGGAGTTAGAAACTGAACAACGATTTACATGTTTACAATATCCTGAGGAGAGACGAGTTGCTGCTGCTGTTTGTGCTTTCACTAGTTTTGCATGTGTATGGTGGTCTGAACATTGTCGATTATATCCTATTCCAACTACTTGGGCTGCTTTGAAAACTGCTATGCGTACGCGTTGGGTTCCACCATATTATCAACGTGAATTGCTTCAAAAATTGCAGCGTTTAAGACAAGGGAAAAATTCTGTAGAAGAATATTATCAGGAATTACAAACTGGCATGATTAGATGTGGTATTGTTGAGGAGAATGAAGCTATGCTTGCACGTTTTCTAGGTGGATTAAATAGAGAGATTCAGACCATTCTAGACTATAAGGAGTATACTAATATCACTCGTTTATTCCATCTTGCTTGTAAAGCTGAACGTGAAGTGCAGGATCGACAAGCATTGGGGCGAACTAACTTTATTGCAGGCCGACCTTCATCATGGACACCACGTGCATCTTCTACTTCAACTGCACCAGCACCTCCATCCGGTGCCACCTCCAGCCGTGATACAAGAAAACAGGCACAACCACCATTATCTGCCAAGAGCGCACCTGCGGGGCCTGCACAGCGTTCTTCTTCTTCCATGGCATCAATAGGGCACACAAGTGATATTATTTGTCGTCGTTGTAAGGGAGGAGGTCATTATGCGAGAGAATGCAAATCTCCGCGTGTGATGATTGCTACCGCGGATGGTGGATATGAGTCCGCTAGTGACTATGATGAGGAGACTTTGGCTCTTATTACACGTGAAGAACATGGTGGAGATGATTCTGATCATGAGACGCAATACATGGCTCCTGAAGACGCTGACAGGTATGAATGTTTAGTTGCTCAACGTGTTTTGAGTGTGCAGGTCACACAAGCTGAGCAAAATCAGAGGCACAATTTGTTCCATACCAAGGGAGGTGTGAAGGAACGTTCTGTGCGCGTCATCATAGACGGAGGGAGCTGCAACAACTTGGCTAGCATGGAGATGGTGGAGAAGCTTTCTCTCACCACAAGACCACATCCACATCCTTACTACATCCAATGGTTCAACAACAGCGGCAAGGTTAAGGTAACACGTACTGTTCGTGTGCATTTTAGTATCTCTACATATGCTGATTATGTTGATTGTGATGTGGTACCTATGCAAGCATGTTCCTTATTACTTGGTAGACCATGGCAATTTGATAAAAATTCTGTACACCATGGTAGAAACAATCACTATACTCTTGTTCATAAGGATAAAAATATTACTTTGCTTCCTATGACTCCTGATTCCATTTTGAAAGACGATATTAATAGAGCTAATAAAGCAAAACAGGAGACGAATAAGAGTGAAAATCAGATTGTGGCAAAAGAATTTGAGCAACAAATGAAGCCTAATAATAAACCATCTAGTGTTGCTTCTGAAATTAAATTGAAAAGTGCATGTTTATTTGCCACCAAATCTGATATTGATGAGCTAGATTTCAGCAAATCTGTTTGCTATGCTTTTGTGTGCAAAGAGGCATTATTTTCATTCGAGGACGTGCCTTCCTCTTTGCCTCCTGCTGTCACTAACATTTTGCAGGAGTTCGCTGACGTCTTTCCACAAGACGTGCCACCGGGATTACCGCCTATTCGAGGGATTGAGCATCAAATTGACTTAATTCCCGGTGCTTCACTGCCAAACCGTGCACCATACCGTACCAATCCAGAAGAGACGAAGGAGATTATGCGTCAAGTACAAGAGCTGCTCGACAAAGGTTATATACGCGAATCCCTTAGTCCTTGTGCTGTTCCTATTATTCTAGTGCCGAAAAAGGATGGTACATCACGTATGTGTGTTGATTGTAGAGGCATTAATAATATTACTATTCGTTATCGTCATCCTATTCCTAGGCTAGATGATATGCTTGATGAATTGAGTGGCTCTACAATATTCTCCAAAGTTGATTTGCGTAGTGGATACCATCAAATTCGTATGAAATTGGGAGATGAATGGAAAACAGCATTTAAAACTAAGTTTGGATTATATGAGTGGTTAGTCATGCCTTTTGGGTTAACTAATGCGCCTAGTACTTTCATGAGACTAATGAACGAAGTTTTACGTGCTTTCATTGGACGATTTGTGGTAGTCTATTTTGATGATATACTGATTTATAGCAGATCTTTGGAAGAACATTTGGAACATTTACGTGCTGTTTTTATTGCTCTACGTGATGCACGTTTGTTTGGTAACCTTGGGAAGTGCACCTTTTGCACCGACCGAGTATCTTTTCTTGGCTATGTTGTTACTCCACAGGTAATTGAAGTTGACAAAGCCAAGATTGAAGCTATTGAGAGTTGGCCGCAGCCCAAAACGGTCACACAAGTGAGGAGTTTTCTTGGCCTCGCTGGATTCTATAGGCGTTTTGTGAGAGATTTCAGCACCATTGCTGCACCTCTCAACGAGCTTACAAAGAAGGATGTGCCTTTTGTTTGGGGTACCGCACAGGAAGAAGCCTTCACGGTATTGAAAGATAAGTTGACACATGCTCCTTTACTCCAACTTCCTGATTTTAATAAGACTTTTGAGCTTGAATGTGATGCTAGTGGAATTGGATTAGGAGGTGTGTTATTACAAGATGGCAAACCTGTTGCATACTTTTCTGAAAAATTGAGTGGGCCTAGTCTGAATTATTCTACTTATGATAAAGAATTATATGCTCTTGTTCGGACTTTAGAAACATGGCAACATTATTTATGGCCCAAAGAGTTTGTTATACATTCTGATCATGAATCTTTGGAACATATTAAAAGTCAAGCTAAACTGAATCGTAGACATGCTAAATGGGTTGAATTCATTGAGACTTTCCCTTATGTCATTAAACACAAGAAGGGAAAAGAAAATGTTATTGCTGATGCATTGTCTCGTCGCTATACTATGCTTTCACAACTTGACTTCAAAATATTTGGTTTGGAGACCATCAAAGATCAATATGTGCATGATGCTGATTTTAAAGATGTAATGCATAATTGTAAAGAAGGAAGAATGTGGAACAAGTTTGTTGTTAACGATGGATTTGTGTTTCGTGCTAACAAGCTATGCATTCCAGCTAGCTCCGTTCGTCTTTTGTTGTTGCAGGAGGCGCATGGAGGAGGATTAATGGGACACTTTGGCGTGAAGAAGACGGAGGACGTACTTGCTACACATTTCTTTTGGCCAAAGATGAGACGGGATGTTGAGCGTTTTATTGCTCGCTGCACTACATGTCAAAAAGCTAAGTCACGCCTCAATCCTCATGGTTTATATATGCCTTTGCCTGTACCTAGTGTTCCTTGGGAGGATATATCTATGGACTTTGTTTTAGGTTTACCTCGAACAAAGAAGGGGAGGGATAGCATATTTGTTGTCGTGGATAGATTCTCGAAAATGGCACACTCTATACCATGTCATAAAAGCGATGATGCTCTTAATGTTGCTGATTTGTTCTTTCGTGAAATTATTCGCTTGCATGGTGTGCCAAATACTATTGTTTCAGATCGTGATACTAAATTTCTTAGCCACTTTTGGAGATGTTTATGGGCTAAGTTGGGGACTAAACTGCTTTTTAGTACTACTTGTCACCCCCAAACTGATGGACAAACTGAAGTAGTCAATAGAACGTTGTCTACTATGCTTAGGGCTGTTTTGAAGAATAATAAGAAAATGTGGGAGGAATGCTTGCCTCATATTGAATTTGCTTATAATCGTTCATTGCATTCTACTACTAAGATGTGCCCTTTTGAAGTTGTGTATGGTTTCCTACCTCGTGCACCTATTGATTTGTTGCCTCTTCCATCGTCGGAGAAGGTTAATTTTGATGCTAAACAACGTGCTGAATTGATTTTTAAAATGCATGAGTTAACTAAGGAAAACATTGAGCGTATGAATGCTAAATATAAACTTGCTGGAGATAAGGGTAGAAAACATGTTGTGTTTGCACCTGGAGATCTTGTTTGGTTACATTTGCGTAAGGATAGATTTCCTGATTTGCGCAAATCAAAGCTAATGCCACGTGCTGATGGTCCCTTTAAGGTGTTAGAGAAAATAAATGATAATGCATATAAACTTGAGCTGCCTGCAGATTTTGGGGTTAGTCCCACTTTTAACATTGCAGATTTGAAGCCTTATTGATAGAGGCAAAGGTGTCCCGTCTTTCGATGAGATGGTGGATTTCGCTTTGGTGGAAGTCGACTTTGACGATCCGACTACGAACGTGCGAGGACGTCGCGCCTTAGCAATCGCTAAACCAACTCCGAGAGGTTATTGACTACGCCGGAGCACGATCAACCTGACCACGAGGGTCTGTTTCCTGCGAGCAAACGAAGAACAAGCAAGAAACTAAGATTGCAATCTGGATATTGCGAATATAAGATGAAAGCTTTATTGATCAAGGTGGGGTTCTGTGACGCCTTTGTCTGGTCGTTGAACACAAACGAAGCACGCGAAGTTGCAGCTATGGCGAACTTTTAATCTAAACAAAACCCAAAGTCTAAACGATGCCCTAAGGGCTGTATATATGGAGGAAGAGGGGGGAATTTCGTGGCCCTTGGTGAAGGAGTCCGAAATCAACCCTATCTCTTGTTTCCCCACACATACGGACTCTAAAAATAGCCTATACTTATGTATTTCGAAATTACATGGGCCTGGCCCAATAATAAGGTGACGCAGCACCTAAAATAGCCTCGGGACGAAATTTATGAAGTGGCATCTTGTATATTTCGTCCAAGGCTTCATGCACCCATTATGGTGGCTTCAAAGTCCTGAAATCATCACTTGTAACTCCGTTCTTGTTCCCCTTGCGCATGCCATCATCTCCATGCTTGTTCTTGCTCCAATGTTCATCCTTCTCCAAGCTAGGCCCTTCATTTGTAAGCAAAACAAATGTATCCAATTTAGGCAGCATCATATTCTCATGAACATTAGAATCATTACCAAGAAACGAAAGTACCTG
>NW_021316235.1:0-2085 GCF_002162155.2 Triticum dicoccoides | reverse complement strand
TTGTTTCTATAATCTGATCTCCTTGCATTCTTCTTCCTCTAGTTGAGTACCGATACTCGTATCAGATCCTTTGTGGACCATCAAGTCCTTTGTTGGATTGTTATCCGACAGTGTCCTTCACATTTGATCACCTTGTGAGTTCTTCCCCTGATACATAATGCCTTTGTTAAGTTGTATCCTCTGCTTGGTCAACCATGCTCTGCTTTCGGGCTTGTGTTATTTACTCATGAAACTCGTGGTATATGTTTCTAAGAAGCCCCTATGGGTTGAACATATGCCTTCTCTAAACCGTGTGAACCCGAAAGTTTTCACGAGTCATACTCTTCTGGTGCTTCACCAGATAAAATTTCAACACTGCAACATCATCGAACGTGAGAAGTGAATGAAAGGTTATGCATTGGAGAAGTGGGATTCGACCTTGAACTTTGTGTTCATGCCCATGGACGTGATGTATATCCTATCATGGAAGCTTCTTGTAATAATAACTATTTCCTTGATAGCTAACATATGGTATCTGTGAATTGATCCCTTGCAACCGTGGTTCCGACCCTGATTGTTCTTCTTTGATTCCATTTCTCGGACAAGTTAAAACAATTGTCTTCTATGGATCAATACACCAGTCCGACCTTTACTTTGATCTTGTGTTGAGTATTACCCCCTGGTATCTCGAGATTATCATGGTACTGCATAACTTCTTATGAGTTCTTCATCAAGTGCTACCTTACCACTGATTCCAATTTTTCACGGGCTCTGAGTTATTAAACACTCAAAGACACCGATAACTGAACCGAGTCCGCTCTACGGTTCAACAACTCTTCAGTAAGCTTCTATAAGTATGAGTTTGTACCCGATCACGCCATTCCTAGCCTGTTTGGCTACATCATTGTCGTGATGATTCTAACTGTGCTACCTGGTCCTTATTCTCGGAGCACCAATTTGCGACGATAGCTAAGCTTACGTCGATCTTCCTTGTCATATCATTTCGCCTTGAACAACAAGCTAGATTTCAAGTTTGTGTCGTACCTATGGTTCCAATAACCTCTAGCTTCATCATTCTTTTGACTTGATGCCATCACCGATCGATTACGTCTTCATGGAATCTCTCGACAAATGTGTCGTGATCATCATGACCGTTCTGAGCTCTTCCAGGATATCAATTGAGTTCATGATGAGAAATACCATCCTTGCCCTTGATGATTGTGTTATCATTGACCACTTTATTGCCTTCCCACCAACACAAGCTTGTTCGTGTTTGGTGTTATACCTTGAGTTCCTTATTATCCAGTAAATGTTCTTTACCTTGGAACATTAACATCTCTTATGTCCTCAATGTTGTGAGAATTTCACCACCTCTGGAGAATTCTTGATACAAGTGATACTTATCACCATCACCATTCTTTTCCTGGTCTCCGTGTTGTTTCTAACCGGAATACCAACAAATGGTCTGTGATGTGTAAATTCTAAACTTCTAGCAACCCTATTGCTTTGAAGTTATTGGTCTACAATTTCATTCTAAGTCTATTGCTTATTGAATCATCATTTGAACATTGATCATGCTGCCTAGTCCAGATTCCTGGGTGCACCCTTCTACCAATTTTTCAGTTGTGTATGTTTTCCCTCGAGCATACATCATTATATCAATTGATCTGACAAATGATATTTCTTTTTCACATAATTGTGGAAATAAATCCTTTGGAAATCTCGATGATTTGTTGCTGAGCCTATCAGCCACCTCCTCATCCTCTCCTTGGTTTAATGATGAACTATTGCTTCAGAAACCCGCTCCCATAGTTCATTTCCCGAGAATCTTGCAATGTCATTTCGTCGATTTGTGTTGCACCTTTTCCTCTCGGACCCCTTGAGTCTGAGGTATCATGACACCAATTGGATATGAATCTCGGTCAGATATGATGGATGGGACAACTTTCCAAGAGTTATGATGTTGATCCTTTGATGACCCGGTAACATGATGTCATGCCTAGCACCCCCCCCCCCGGCTGGAGGACCTATCATTATAGATTCCTTTTCAGCAAGGTTATCCATTCATCCATGAGGAAATTGTAAGACTTATTCTACAAGTTATTC
>NW_021316234.1:0-1031 GCF_002162155.2 Triticum dicoccoides | reverse complement strand
GTTGCATCATGTTTACTCTTTCATCAGAAACTTGAAATGGGGATGACAGAACCCCCAGTCCCCTCTGAAACCAACTAGGGTTTACTAAAATAATTTTCAATGAACCTGAAATGCCCTTCTAAAATGCCCATCATTTTTGTCTTGGTTCAGAACCTCTGCCAAAAGTGGTGCACATTTTCCTAGGCCATCTTAGGGTTTTTGAATTAATTCATAAATATTTGAATTTGGGCATTTAAAATAATATAAAATATTTAAATGCTCAAATATCTCCAAACTAAAATGTTTCATGTTGGAAATAATCCAACTATGGGCCAGGAATAGTTTGGTGATTTTTGAACTTGCCTAGGTATTTTATTTAATTCAACAAAGTTGCAGATATATTAAATAAAACAAAAAAACAGAAAAGTATATAACAGGAGGAGCTTACCTGGGCTCCTCCACTGTGCGGCCCAGCCAGCTGGCTGGCCTAGCCGGCAGCCGGCCCAGCCCACCTCCCTCCTCTGTCGTCTTCGCCCCGACAGAGGGAGGGGAGTGTGGCCGGCGCGCGCGCACGGCCACCGCGCCACGCCACCTGCTCGCCTGCTTGCCTGGCCTCCCCTCCTCGCTCGACTCCCTGGACGACGCCACGCCCTCCCCCCTGCTCTCTCTCACTCTCCCCGGCTCTCCTCTCCTCTCCCTCGCTCTCTCTCTCGCCCGGCCGAACACCACACTCGCCGCCGTTCGCCATAGCCACCGTCTCCGACCACCCCTCGCTCCCCCGACTAGCTCAGGAGCTCCGCCACGACTCCCTCTTCCTCCCCACCGCTCCACAGCTCCCCGGAAGCCCTGCATCGCCGCCACGTCGCCGTTCCCCTCTTCGGGCTCCGACCACCGTCGCCGTCGAATTCGCCGTCTCCAGTGCGTCCCCGAGCCCGCTTCGACGCCCACTACAACCGCGGTGAGCTACGCCACCGTTTCCCCCTCTCCTTCCCCTCGTTCCCTCACCATAGCCACCTCCCCACCACGGCCGAACCTCCGCCGTCGCCGAGCTC
>NW_021316233.1:0-1004 GCF_002162155.2 Triticum dicoccoides | reverse complement strand
TACCCGTGATCACCTCCCAGGTGATCACGGCCCGATAGTATAGCAAGGCAGACTGACAAGAATGTAGGGCCAATGATGATAAACTAGCATCCTATACTAAGCATTTAGGATTGCAGGTAAGGTATCAACAGGGGTAGCAACAATGTCAGGCTATGCATCAGAATAGGATCAACGGAAAGCAGTAACATGCTACACTACTCTAATGCAAGCAGTATAGAGTAGAATAGGCGATATCTGGTGATCAAGGGGGGGGCTTGCCTGGTTGCTCTGGCAAGAGAGAGGGGTCGTCAACTCCGTAGTCGAACTGGGCAGCAGCAGCGTCGGTCTCGTAGTCTACCGGAGAGAAGAGGGGGAAGAAACAATGAATACCAAGTAAACAGATGCATATCGATGCATGACATGTCAAGAAGCGATGCTAGGCGTGCCCTAACGTGGTATGAGGTGGTACTGGTTAAGGGGGGAATCATCCGGGAAAGTATTCCCGGGTGCTTCGTGTTTTCGGACAGATGAATCGGAGGGGAAAAGTTGCGAGTTCGATAGGTTAGGGGTGTGTGGCGGACGAACGGACTGCGTATCCGGAATCGTCACGTCGTTCTGAGCAACTTTCATGTTGAAAATATTTTAATCCGAGTTACGGATTAAAAGATATGATTTTTAAAAGATTTTAACAATTTTGGAATTTAATTATTTATTTAATTAATTCGAAAAAATGTATTTATGACGTCAGCATGATGTCATGCTGACGTCAGCAGTCAACAGGGATTGACTGAGTCAACCCTGACATGTGGGTCCAGTGGGACCCACCTGTCATTCTCTATTTAGGTTAATTAGGGTTTAGGTTAATCTAATTACAGTTTAATTAATCTTAACTAGTTAATTAATTTAATTAAACCGGATTAATTAACTTAATTAATTAATTAATTAATTAATAATTTTATTAAATCATTTTAATTTTATTAATTATATTTATTGTTTTTATTTATTTTATTATTTATTTATTTTTT
>NW_021316232.1:0-1605 GCF_002162155.2 Triticum dicoccoides | reverse complement strand
CTTTCTCTCACCACAAGACCACATCCACATCCTTACTACATCCAATGGTTCAACAACGGCGGCAAGGTTAAGGTAACACGTACTGTTCGTGTGCATTTTAGTATCTCTACATATGCTGATTATGTTGATTGTGATGTGGTACCTATGCAAGCATGTTCCTTATTACTTGGTAGACCATGGCAATTTGATAAAAATTCTGTACACCATGGTAGAAACAATCACTATACTCTTGTTCATAAGGATAAAAATATTACTTTGCTTCCTATGACTCCTGATTCCATTTTGAAAGATGATATTAATAGAGCTAATAAAGCAAAACAGGAGACGAATAAGAGTGAAAATCAGATTGTGGCAAAAGAATTTGAGCAACAAATGAAGCCTAATAATAAACCATCTAGTGTTGCTTCTGAAATTAAATTGAAAAGTGCATGTTTATTTGCCACCAAATCTGATATTGATGAGCTAGATTTCAGCAAATCTGTTTGCTATGCTTTCATGTGCAAAGAGGCATTATTTTCATTCGAGGACGTGCCTTCCTCTTTGCCTCCTGCTGTCACTAACATTTTGCAGGAGTTCGCTGACGTCTTTCCACAAGACGTGCCACCGGGATTACCGCCTATTCGAGGGATTGAGCATCAAATTGACTTAATTCCCGGTGCTTCACTGCCAAACCGTGCACCATACCGTACCAATCCAGAGGAGACGAAGGAGATTATGCGTCAAGTACAAGAGCTTCTCGACAAAGGTTATATACGCGAATCCCTTAGTCCTTGTGCTGTTCCTATTATTCTAGTGCCGAAAAAGGATGGTACATCACGTATGTGTGTTGATTGTAGAGGCATTAATAATATTACTATTCCTTATCGTCATCCTATTCCTAGGCTAGATGATATGCTTGATGAATTGAGTGGCTCTACAATATTCTCCAAAGTTGATTTGCGTAGTGGATACCATCAAATTCGTATGAAATTGGGAGATGAATGGAAAACAGCATTTAAAACTAAGTTTGGATTATATGAGTGGTTAGTCATGCCTTTTGGGTTAACTAATGCGCCTAGTACTTTCATGAGACTAATGAACGAAGTTTTACGTGCTTTCATTGGACGATTTGTGGTAGTCTATTTTGATGATATACTGATTTATAGCAGATCTTTGGATGAACATTTGGAACATTTACGTGCTGTTTTTATTGCTCTACGTGATGCACGTTTGTTTGGTAACCTTGGGAAGTGCACCTTTTGCACCGACCGAGTATCTTTTCTTGGCTATGTTGTTACTCCACAGGGAATTGAAGTTGACAAAGCCAAGATTGAAGCTATTGAGAGTTGGCCGCAGCCCAAAACGGTCACACAAGTGAGGAGTTTTCTTGGCCTCGCTGGATTCTATAGGCGTTTTGTGAGAGATTTCAGCACCATTGCTGCACCTCTCAACGAGCTTACAAAGAAGGATGTGCCTTTTGTTTGGGGTACCGCACAGGAAGAAGCCTTCACGGTATTGAAAGATAAGTTGACACATGCTCCTTTACTCCAACTTCCTGATTTTAATAAGACTTTTGAGCTTGAATGTGATGCTAGTGGAATTGGATTAGGAGGTGTGTTATTACAA
>NW_021316231.1:0-1137 GCF_002162155.2 Triticum dicoccoides | reverse complement strand
GAACGACCCACCTTGGGCCCAGCATAGACGGCGCGCCTCACTCGACCGTCCGGCTGGATAACGAAGGCGCCACGCGGTGCGCGCCTGCTGGCGCGGTAATCACGAGAGGGATTTCTGGCTCCCTGGTTCTCTCGGATCGGGAGCTGGGCGATGCAGGGGATCCGGCGGGATCTTCTGTGGCTAACAATTCTACTGCTGAACCAGCGCATGCACATGAACTTCCACATCGTCATACTAGATCCCAGTCAAGTATTGTCAAGGAAAAGGAGTACAAGGATGGTACCATAAGGTATGATAAAATGAAACGTGCTTTCCTTACTAGTATGGGTGAACCAACTCATTTGCATGATGCACTTGCTAATAAAGATTGGAAAGAAGCCATGGATAAGGAATATGAGGCACTCATGAAAAATAAAACTTGGCACTTGGTACCATCAGAAAAGGGCAAAAATGTCATAGATTGTAAATGGGTGTATAAAATTAAAAGGAAGTCTGATGGGAGCATAGACAGATATAAAGCTAGATTGGTTGCAAAGGATTTCAAACAAAGGTTTGGTATTGATTATGAAGATACCTTCAGTCCTGTTGTTAAAGCAGCTATTATTGTCTATTGCTGTTTCCAGAGGTTGGAGCTTAAGGCAGCTAGATGTTCAGAACGCGTTTCTTCATGATGTTCTAGAAGAAGAGGTTTTCATGCGACAACCACCAGGTTATGAAAATAAGAGCACACCTTATAATGTTTGCGAGTTAGATAAAGCTTTGTATGGTTTGAAACAGGCCCCAAGAGCCTGGTACTCAAGGTTGAGCACAAAGTTACAGCAACTCGGGTTTACACCGTCTAAACCTGATACCTCACTATTCTTTTACAATAAAGGCAATGTTACTATATTTGTTCTGGTATATGTTGATGATATAATTGTTGCTAGTTCAAGTACAGATGCTACTACCTTCCTGCTTAAGGATTTAAAGATGGAGTTTGCTCTTAAGGACTTGGGGGATCTTCATTACTTCCTTGGCATAGAGGTTAAGCAGTTGAAAGATGGTATACTTTTGTCACAAGAAAAATATGCAAATGACATTCTCAGGAGAGTAGGATTGGAAAACTACAAGCCTGTAAGTACACCAATCTCAACTTCA
>NW_021316230.1:0-2256 GCF_002162155.2 Triticum dicoccoides | reverse complement strand
CAACCCAACAGCTACTTTCGGAGATACCTGTAATGCACCTTTATAGTCACCCAGTTACGTTGTGACGTTTGATACACCCAAGGCACTCCTACGGTATCCGGGAGTTACACGATCTCATGGTCTAAGGAAGAGATACTTGACATTGGCAAAGCTCTAGCAAACGAACTAAACGACCTTTGTGCTATGCTTAGGATTGGGTCTTGTCCATCACATCATTCTCCTAATGATGTGATCCCGTTATCAACGACATCCAATGTCCATAGCCAGGAAATCATGACTATCTGTTGATCACAATGAGCTAGTCAACTAGAGGCTCACTAGGGACATATTGAGGTCTATGTATTCACACGTGTATTACGATTTCCGGATAATACAGTTATAGCATGAATAAAAGACAATTATCATGAACAATGAAATATAATAATACTTTTATTAATGCCTCTAGGGCATATTTCCAACAGTCTCCCACTTGCACTAGAGTCACCAATCTAGTTACATTGTGATGAATCGAACACCCATAGAGTTCTGGTGTTGATCATGTTTAGCTCGCGAGAGAGGTTTAGTCAACGGATCTGCGACATTCAGATCTGTATGTACTTTGCAAATTTCTATGTCTCCATCTTGAACATTTTCACGGATGGAGTTGAAACGACGCTTGATGTGCCTGGTCTTCTTGTGAAACCTGGGCTCCTTGGCAAGGGCAATAGCTCCAGTGTTGTTACAGAAGAGTTTGATTGGCCCCGACGCATTGGGTATGACTCCTAGGTCGGTGATGAACTCCTTCACCCAAATCGCTTCATGCGCCGCCTCCGAGGCTGCCATGTACTCCGCTTCACACGTAGATCCCGCCACGACGCTCTGCTTGCAGCTGCACCAGCTTACTGCTCCACCATTCAACATATACACGTATCCGGTTTGTGACTTAGAGTCATCCGGATCTGAGTCGAAGCTAGCGTCGACGTAACCCTTTACGACAAGCTCTTCGTCTCCTCCATAAACGAGAAACATGTCCTTTGTCCTTTTCAGGTACTTCAGGATATTCTTGACTGCTGTCCAGTGTTCCTTGCCGGGATTACTTTGGTATCTAGCTACCAAACTCACGGCAAGGTTTACATCAGGTCTGGTACACAGCATGGCATACATAACAGATCCTATGGCTGAAGCATAGGGGATGACACTCATCTCTTCTTTATCTTTTGCCGTGGTCGGTGACTGAGCCGAGCTCAATCTCACACCTTGTAACATAGGCAAGAACCCCTTCTTGGACTGATCCATTTTGAACCTCTTCAAAATCTTATCAAGGTATGTGCTTTGTGAAAGACCTATGAGGCATCTCGATCTATCTCTATAGATCTTGATGCCTAATATGTAAGCAGCTTCTCCAAGGTCCTTCATTGAAAAACACGTATTCAAGTAGGCCTTAATGCTGTCCAGAAATTCTATATTATTTCCCATCAAGAGTATGTCATCTACATATAATATGAGAAATGCTACAGAGCTCCCACTCACTTTCTTGTAAACGCAGGCTTCTCCATAAGTCTGCATAAACCCAAACGCTTTGATCATCTCATCAAAGCGAATATTCCAACTCCGAGATGCTTGCACCAGCCCATAAATGGATCGCTGGAGCTTGCATACTTTGTTAGCGTTCTTAGGATCGAAAAAACCTTCCGGCTGCATCATATACAGTTCTTCCTTAAGATGCCCGTTAAGGAATGCTGTTTTGACGTCCATCTGCCATATCTCATAATCATAGTATGCGGCAATTGCTAACATGATTCGGACGGACTTTAGCTTCGCTATGGGAGAGAATGTCTCGTCGTAGTCAATCCCTTGAACCTGTCGATAACCCTTAGCGACAAGTCGAGCTTTATAGATGGTGACATTACCATCCGCGTCTGTCTTCTTCTTAAAGATCCATTTGTTTTCTATCGCTCGCCGATCATCGGGCAAGTCTGTCAAAGTCCATACTTTGTTTTCATACATGGATTCTATCTCGGATTTCATGGCTTCAAGCCATTTGTTGGAATCTGGGCCCGCCATCGCTTCTTCATAGTTCGAAGGTTCACCGTTGTCTAACAACATGATTTCCAGGACGGGGTTGCCGTACCACTCTGGTGCGGAACATGTCCTTGTGGACCTACGAAGTTCAGTAGCAACTTGATCCGAAGTACCTTGATCATCATCATTGGTTTCCTCTTCAGTTGGTGTGGGCATCACAGGAACATTTTCCTGAGCTGCACCACTTTCCCGTTC
>NW_021316229.1:0-1106 GCF_002162155.2 Triticum dicoccoides | reverse complement strand
CTAAGCCTGAAACTGAGTGCTTCTACTGCAAGCAGACTGGTCACTGGAAGCGGAACTGCCCCAAGTATTTGGCGGATAAGAAGGATGGCAAGGTGAACAAAGGTATATGTGATATACATGTTATTGATGTGTACCTTACCAATGCTCGCAGTAGCACCTGGGTATTTGATACTGGTTCTGTTGCTAATATTTGCAACTCGAAACAGGGACTACAGAATAAGCGGGCACTGGCAAAGGACGAGGTGACGATGCGTGTGGGAAACGGTTCCAAAGTCGATGTGATCGCGGTCGGCACGCTACCTCTACATCTACCTTCGGGATTAATATTAGACCTAAATAATTGTTATTTGGTGCCAGCGTTGAGCATGAACATTATATCTGGATCTTGTTTAATGCGAGACGGTTATTCATTTAAATCAGAGAATAATGGTTATTCTATTTATATGAGTAATATCTTTTATGGTCATGCACCCTTGAAGAGTGGTCTATTCTTACTAAATCTCGATAGTAGTAATACACATATTCATAATGTTGAAACCAAAAGATACAGAGTTGATAATGAAAGTGCAACTTATTTGTGGCACTGTCGTTTAGGTCATATCGGTGTAAAACGCATGAAGAAACTCCATACTAATGGACTTTTGGAACTACTTGATTATGAATCACTTGGTACTTGCGAACCGTGCCTCATGGGCAAGATGACTAAAACACCGTTCTCCGGTACTATGGAGAGAGCAACAGATTTGTTGGAAATCATACATACCGATGTATGTGGTCCGATGAATATTGAGGCTCGTGGCGGATATCGTTATTTTCTCACCTTCACAGATGATTTGAGCAGATATGGATATATCTACTTAATGAAGCATAAGTCTGAAACATTTGAAAAGTTCAAAGAATTTCAGAGTGAAGTTGAAAATCATCGTAACAAGAAAATAAAGTTTCTACGATCTGATCGTGGAGGAGAATATTTGAGTTACGAGTTTGGTGTACATTTGAAAAACTGTGGAATAGTTTCGCAACTCACGCCCCCCGGAACACCACAGCGTAATGGTGTGTCCGAACGTCGTAATCGTACTTTACTAGATATGGTGCGATCTATGATG
>NW_021316228.1:0-900 GCF_002162155.2 Triticum dicoccoides | reverse complement strand
TGTCAGCCTCCCAATTGCCATGTGATCCCCTAACCCACCATTGTCCTAGCAAACCGTTGATTGGCTATGTTACCGCTTTGCTCAGCCCTTCTTATAGCGTTGTTAGTTGCAGGTGAAGATTGGAGCCGTTCCTTGTTGGAACATTTATTTTACTTGTTGGGATATCATTATATTGCTATGTTATCTTAATGCATCTATATACTTGGTAAAGGGTGGAAGGCTCGGCCTCTCGCCTAGTGTTTTGTTCCACTCTTGCCGCCCTAGTTTTCCGTCATATCGGTGTTATGTTCCCGGATTGTTGCGTTCCTTACACGGTTGGGTTATAATGGGAACCCCTTGATATTTCGCCTTGATTAAAGCTTGTCCAGCAATGCCCAACCTTGGTTTTACCATTTGCCACCTAGCCTTTTCTTTCCCTTGGGTTCTGCAGACTCAAAGGTCATCTTATTTTACCCCCCCCCCGGGCCAGTGCTCCTCTGAGTGTTGGTCCACCTGTCAGCTACCGATGGCCACCAGGGGCAACTCTGGGCTGGCCTACCCGTACCTAGGACAATCTGAGTGTGCCCTGAGAAAGAGATATGTGCAGCTCCTATCGGGATTTGTCGGCACATTCGGGCGGTGTTGCTGGTTTAGTTTTACCCTGTCGAAATGTCTTGTTGTACCGGGATACCGAGTCTGATCGGAATGTCTCGGGTGGAGGTCTATTCCTTCGTTGACCGTGAGAGCTTGTCATGGGCTAAGTTGGGACTCCCCTGCAGGGATTGAACTTTCGAAAGCCGTGCCCGCGGTTATGGGCAGATGGGAATTTGTTAATGTCCGGTTGTAGATTACTTGAACTAAACTTAATTAAAATGAATCAACCGTGTGTGTTACCGTGATGGCCCCTTCTCGGCGGAGTCC
>NW_021316227.1:0-556 GCF_002162155.2 Triticum dicoccoides | reverse complement strand
CACATAAGCGCACCTTGAGGTTCAACAACTATGGAAATCGCTTCGGGACCCCAAAACGGTGAGTAATACTCCAAGAAACGGGCCAGAATCGGCAAAAACTATGAGTTTTGATGAACGACACGTAAACGCACCCCAGGGTTCGTTAATCGTGGAAATCACCCCAGGACCCCAAAACAGTGAGTAAAAGTCCACGAAATTGGACAGAATCGGCCAAAACTGTGAGTGTTGATGACCGACACATCAGCGCACCTTGGGGTTCAATTACTATGGAAATCGCTCCGGAACCCCAAAACGGTGAGTAATAGTCCAAGATACGGGCCAGAATCAGCCAAAACTGTGAGTGTTGATGACCAATACATAAGCGCACCTTGGGGGTTCAACAACTATGCGAATCGCTTCGGGGCCCCAAAATGGTTAGTAATAGTCCAAGAAACGGCCAAAACCGTGAGTGTTAATGACGGACACATAAGCACACCTTGGGGTTGAACAACTATGGAAATAGCTATGGGACCCCAAAGCAGTGAGTAATAATCCAAGAAACAGGCCAGAATCGGCG
>NW_021316226.1:0-1319 GCF_002162155.2 Triticum dicoccoides | reverse complement strand
ATCTGTGAAGTAAGAACATAACAATATTCACTGCATGCCTCAGCACTCATTGGACTGCACACATCAAAATGTGTTACTTCCAACAAGTTGCTATCTTGTTCCATCTTACTGAAAACGAGGCTTTTCAGTCATCTTGCCCATGTGGTATGATTTGCATGTCCCAAGTGATTCAAAATCAAGTGAGTCAAAACGGTCCATTTGCATGGAGTTTCTTCATGCATATACACCAATAGACATGGTTCGCATGTCTCAAACTTTTCAAAAACGAGTGAGCCCAAAGATCCATCAATATGGAGCTTCTTCATGCGTTTTAAACCAATATGACTTACATGGCAGTGCCACCAGTAAGTGGTACTATCATTACTATCTTTTGGCATGAAAATGTGTATCACTACGATCGAGATTCAATCAACCATTCAGGTTTAATGCTAATCTTGATGGTAGAGGGAGCGTGCGATGTTTGATTACATCAAACTTGGAAACACTTCCAACATATATCGTCAGCTCACTTTTAGCTAGCCTCCGTTTATTCCGTAGCCTTCTGTTTCGAGTTACTAACACTTAGCAACCGAACCGGTATCTAATACCCTGGTGCTACTAGGAGTACTAGCAAAGTACACATTAACACAATGTATATCCAATATACTTCTATCGACCTTGCCAGCCTTCTTATCTACCAAGTATCTAGGGTAATTCTGCTCTAGTGGTTGTTCCCCTTATTACAGAAGCACTTAGTCTCGGGTTTGGGTTTTACCTTGGGTTTCTTCACTAGAGCAGCAGCTGATTTGCCGTTTCATGAAGTATCCCTTCTTGCCCTTGCCCTTCTTGAAACTAGTGGTTTCACCAACCATCAACAATTGATGCTCCTTCTTGATTTCTACTTTTGCGGTGTCAAACATTGCGAATATCTCAAGGATCATCATATATGTCCCTGATATATCATAGTTCATCACGAAGCTCTAGCAGCTTGGTGGTAATGACTTCGGAGAACCATCACTATTTCATCTGGAAGATCAACTCCCACTCGATTCAAATGATTGTTGTACTCAGACAATCTGAGCACAAGCTCAACAATTGAGCTTTTCTCCTTAGTTTGCAGGTTAAGAAAGTCATCGGAGGTCTTATACCTCTTGACATGGGCACGAGCCTGAAATCCCAATTTCAGCCCTCAAAACATCTCATATGTTTCGCGATGTTTCAAAAACATCTTTGGTGCCTCAACTCTAAACCGTTTAACTGAACTATCACGTAGTTATCAAAACGTGTATGTCAGATGTTCGCAACAACCACAGACAACGTTCGAGGTTCAGCACACTGAG
>NW_021316225.1:0-1557 GCF_002162155.2 Triticum dicoccoides | reverse complement strand
TCCCTCGCATAGATCAAATTGTTGACTCGACCGCGGGATGCGAGAGGTTGTCTTTTTTAGATGCTTACTCCGGGTACCACCAGATCCGTCTGTACGGGCCCGATGAGGTAAAAACAGCTTTCATCACTCCATTCGGGTGCTTCTGCTATATCACCATGCCATTCGGCCTCAAGAATGCCGGAGCCACATTTATGCGAATGATTCAGAAGTGTCTACTCACTCAAATCAGTCGGAATGTGGAAGCTTATATGGATGATATTGTTGTCAAGTCACGAAAAGGTTCCGACCTGCTCGCTGACCTCGCCGAAACATTTGCCAACCTCAGAAGGTATGATATCAAGCTCAATCCATCAAAGTGCACATTTGGAGTTCCTGGTGGCAAGTTACTCGGTTTTCTCGTTTCCGAACGGGGAATCGACGCTAACCCAGAGAAGATTGGCACTATTCTCCAAATGAAACGCCCTGTGCGAGTGCACGATGTCCAGAAGCTTACTGGATGCTTGGCCGCATTAAGTCGATTCATCTCACGACTCGGTGAAAAGGCACTGCCTCTTTACCGACTGATGAAGAAGGCTGACAAGTTCGAGTGGACTCCAGAAGCTGATGCAGCGTTTGCCGAGCTAAAAGCTCTGCTCTCCACCCAGCCGGTGCTTGCTGCTCCAATCAGCAAAGAGCCTCTGTTGCTCTACATCGCAGCCACAGGACAAGTCGTCAGTACTGTGCTAACGGTCGAGCGGGAAGAAGAAGGAAAAGCTCTCAAAGTTCAGCGCCCAGTATATTATTTGTCTGAAGTCTTGACTCCATCCAAGCAGAGATATCCTCATTATCAGAAGCTTGTGTACGGAATATACATGACCACAAAGAAGGTTGCTCATTATTTCTCTGACCATTCCATCACAGTCGTCAGCGACGCTCCACTATCAGAGATTTTGCACAACAGAGATGCAACTGGTCGAGTGGCCAAATGGGCGATTGAACTTCTTCCCCTTGATATCAAGTTTGAGGCAAAGAAAGCCATTAAGTCCCAGGCGATAGCAGATTTCCTCGCCGAGTGGACTGAACAACAGCAGCCGACTGAAGTTCACTCGGAGCATTGGACCATGTTTTTTGATGGTTCCAAGATGTTGAATGGTTCCGGTGCTGGGGTTGTCCTGGTTTCCCCCAGAGGAGATAAGCTCAGATATGTGCTCCAGATTCACTTTGATTCCTCCAACAATGAGGCAGAATATGAGGCCCTCCTATATGGGTTGCGCATGGCCATTTCACTCGGCGTCCGTCGCCTAATGGTCTATGGCGACTCGGATTTAGTGGTCAATCAGGTGATGAAAGAGTGGGACGTGAGAAGCCCAGCCATGACTGGATACTGCAGTGCAGTGAGGAAGCTGGAAAAGAAGTTCGAGGGGTTGGAGCTCCATCATATACCCCGACTGAAAAATCAAGCAGCTGATGATCTAGCAAAGATAGGTTCCAAGAGAGAAGCCATTCCGAGTGGTGTGTTCTTGGAGCATATACACACTCCGTCAGTCAAAGAAGATCCTTTCACCGAAGAAACTCCGC
>NW_021316224.1:0-1055 GCF_002162155.2 Triticum dicoccoides | reverse complement strand
ACCGAAACTACGGCACCTCCGAGTTCGAGCACACGTTCAGCTCGATGACGATCCCCGGACTCCGATCCAGCAAAGTGTCGGGGAAGAGTTTCGTCAGCACGACGGCGTGGTGACGATCTTGATGAACTACAGCAGCAGGGCTTCGCCTAAACTCCGCTACAGTATTATCGAGGAATATGGTGGCAGGGGGCACCGCACACGGCTAAGAAATAGATCACGTGGATCAACTTGTGTCAACTTGTGTGTTTAGAGGTGCCCCTGCCTCCGTATATAAAGGAGGAGAGGAGGGGAGGCTGGCCGGCCAAGGGGGGGAGGCGCAGGAGAGTCCTACTCCCTCTGGGAGTAGGATTCCCCCTCCAATCCTAGTCCAACTAGGATTCCTCGGAGGGGAAAAGAGGAGGAGGGGGCCGGCCACCTCTCCTAGTCCTAATAGGACTAGGGGAAGGGGGGCGTGCAGCCCAACTAGGGCAGCCCCTTCTCTTTTCCACTAAGGCCCACTATGGCCCAAATAGCTCCCGGGGGGTTCCGGTAACCCTCCCGGTATTCCGGTAAAATCCCGATTTCACCCGGAACACTTCCGATATCCAAATATAGGCTTCCAATATATCAATCTTTACGTCTCGACCATTTCGAGACTCCTCATCATGTCCGTGATCACATCCGGGACTCCGAACAACCTTCGGTACATCAAAATGTATAAACTCATAATATAACTGTCATCGTAACCTTAAGCGTGCGGACCCTACGGGTTCGAGAACAATGTAGACATGACCGAGACACGTCTCCGGTCAATAACCAATAGCGGGACCTGGATGCCCATATTGGCTCCTACATATTCTACGAAGATCTTTATCGGTCAGACCGCATAACAACATACGTTGTTCCCTTTGTCATCGGTATGTTACTTGCCCGAGATTCGATCGTCGGTATCCAATACCTAGTTCAATCTCGTTACCGGCAAGTCTCTTTACTCGTTCCGTAATACATCATCTCACAACTAACATATTAGTTGTAATGCTTGCAAGGCTTATGTGATGTGTATTACCGAGAGGGCC
>NW_021316223.1:0-1270 GCF_002162155.2 Triticum dicoccoides | reverse complement strand
TGTAGAGGGGAGCGGGGGCGGCGTACCTAGGGTTCCCCCAAGCCGCCCTGAGGACGACACGGGGGTCATCCTTGGCCGCTGCTTCATGCGGTGTCATTCATCGGCTCTCTGGTACCTTGGAACAAATGTCGCTCACCCACGTTACCACACTGCATATTGAGAATATGGGATTGTCATACCTGAGCTCCCACTCGAAGCAAAGCACATCAAGATACTAGTGTTGGCGAATTCAGCAGATGGGGTGTGCTGCATATGCAACTGACGCCATGGTAGCATGGCTGTCTGATATTTTCCACAGTTCACCCAGACCAGGGGAGCTTTTTTCGCTCGAGACACAAGTCCATTGTAATTTCTATTACATGTCCAATGCCAAAAAATTATTGAAAATCACAGCATGCTAGCGTAGCAGTCTTCTTTTCTTTTTTCAAAAGGTTCAGGGTTATGTTGGGATAGTAAAAGAAACATGTATAGTTGATCAGCTTGTTTCAGGTCGACTGAACGTTCCCTTGTGTGTCTCGACTGTCTCGAAGATTCCCTAAAGAACACAGAATACATAATATTTAATCTCCTAAGACATTAGATAGAAGTCTTCGTCATGCTTGCAAGTAGTCAGGAATGTATTAACAGAAAACTGAAACTGTTTATAAAGATAAGCAGGAAGAATACTTTAGACAAAATGCCATACTTTCTGGGATGAACTGTTGAGTATTAAAATCTAATGAAAAGCGGGAAAAAAAATTCCGTCGCCAGGACTTGAACCCGGAGGCAACCTAGGCCGCCGAGCACTCGGAGATCCCCGCCGCCACCGTCCTCCGGCGCGGGCTTTGCCCGGCGGACTCATCCGGCGGCGGCGGGAGGGGGGAAGTGCTGTAGAGGGGAGCGGGGGCGGCGTACCTAGGGTTCCCCCAAGCCGCCCTGAGGACGACACGGGGGTCATCCTTGGCCGCTGCTTCTTGCGGTGTCATTCATCGGCTCTCTTGTACCTTGGAACAAATGTCGCTCACCCATGTTACCACACTGCATATTGAGAATATGGGATTGTCATACCTGAGCTCCCACTCGAAGCAAAGCACATCAAGATACTAGTGTTGGCGAATTCAGCAGATGGGGTGTGCTGCATATGCAACTGACGCCATGGTAGCATGGCTGTCTGATATTTTCCACAGTTCACCCAGACCAGGGGAGCTTTTTTCGCTCGAGACACAAGTCCATTGTAATTTCTATTACATGTCCAATGCCAAAAAATTATTGAAAATCACAGCATGCTAGC
>NW_021316222.1:0-1381 GCF_002162155.2 Triticum dicoccoides | reverse complement strand
ATACAACATGGCATCACAACATGACTCTACAACTCAAGTAATTATTCAATAGGCTCCGAGGAGCGAGATATTACAAACATGGGTCTCATGACCCAACAATCAGAGCATACAAGTCAAAGCACATGCGGAAGCTTAACATGTCTGAGTACAGACAACTATAAATGAAAAAGGCTGAGAAGCCTGACTATCTACCAGATCCTGCCGAGGGCACAAGATCGTAGCTGAGGTAACAAGCTAAACGTCGAAGACCACGCGGAATTACTAGTGAGACTGAAGTCTCTCTGCAAAAACATAAAATAGGCAAACGTGAGTACAAATGTACCCAGCAAGACTTACATCAGAACTATCTACATATGCATCATTATCAACAAAGGGGATGGTGGGGTTTAACTGCAGCAAGCCAGCTTTGACTCTGTGGCTATCCTGAACTACGACTGCAAGTAACTCTTTGAGGTGGCGCACACGAGTCCACATATTCACCATATCAATACACCACTATGGATCCGCTCCCGTCTCCCTACGAGAACGCCATCCATAGCACTCACGCTCATCTTGCGTATTTTAGAGTATCCACTTACACTTGTCTATGAACTATGCAAGGGGTCCAAGTTTCCATATCCGAGGAATCCGGCTATTCGAATAGATGATGTTAACCCTGCAGGGGTGTACTTCTTCACACACGCTCCCGCCACTTACCGCCCTGTACACGTCATGTACCTCGGCAACCTTCAAGCGGAAGCCGGGCGAGGGAGTCGGCCACGACCTGACTAACCGAACAAGTCTCTAGTCCAGGTTTATCGCCTATTCGGGTTCCATCCGCAAGGAGATCCGGCCGGGGTGTCGCTTACGGCCCCAAACGATGTGAGCAGGGTTCCCAAGCCCACCATCCGGGTGCCACTTGGTACACCGGGCCACTGTGCCTAGTCTGTCCCAAGCCCACCTATACCGGGTGCCACTTGGTAGACTACTAACACTACCTACAAACACCAGAAACTAGTTGCAACTCCTGGACAGAGATCATGTTGATTAATAAGTCGAGAGGGGTCGAGTTACCGGAACCCAATGTGTGGTAGTAGCTGTTCATGGATCACAAACACAGAACTCAGTTCCTGAGGACGGCTGCAATGAGACAACCCACCATGTACTCCTACATGGCCTCTCACCGCTACCTTTACCAAATCGTGTTCACACACTTAGCTCACACACAGTAGGACATGTTCACACGCCTCTGATTCATCCCCGATGAATCAGACCTGACTCAACTCTAAGCAGTAGCAGGCATGACAATCAAGCATGAATGAGTAGGCACATCAGGGCTCAAACAACTCCTACTCATGCTAGTGGGTTTCATCTATTTACTGTGGCAATGACAGGTCATGCA
>NW_021316221.1:0-1102 GCF_002162155.2 Triticum dicoccoides | reverse complement strand
TTCAGGGAAAAGAAACATCGTGGGAGTGGAGGACAAGACAGACATGTCAGAAGATTATAATATGTTTGCTGAAATTCCGCCCTTCAAAGTGAACACCGACCCAAGCATTAAGTTAAATGATGAGGATGCTCCATGGATACGGCACAATCGTAAGCAAGCAGGGACACAAGGGAAGAAATGATGTGTAATAATTTATTGTATCAAACCTTTTGTCAAACCTTCAAGGGGTTTTAAAATGAATTAGTTTTATTTTTCTGATTTTTTTGATATATAATTGTATTTTTAAGATTTGAAAATGAAGAAAAAAACAGAAGAAAAAAACAGAAGAAAAAAGCAAACAGAAGAAAAACATAAGAAAAAAGGAAAAACAGAAGAAAAAAACAGAAGAAAAAAACAGAAGAAAAAAGGAAAAAGGAAAAAGGAAGAAAAAAACAGAAGAAAAAAACAGAAGAAAAAGGAAGAAAAAAACAGAAGAAAAAAACAGAAGAAAAAAGGAAAAACAGAAGAAAAAAACAAACAGAAGAAAAACATAAGAAAAAAACAGAAGAAAAAAGGAAAAAGAAAAAAAGGAAGAAAAAAAGAAAATATGCCACCTACTGGGCCACCACGGCCTGAATACGACTAGAAACCCATTAAAGGGCCAGGATTCAGGCCCGCAGAAGGCCCAGTAGGCCCACAGGCACACAGTGACAGAATAGGCCCGTAAGCCTGCATTTGAGAGGAGCTCGAAGTGGTAAGCGCAGCCGCGCTTATAAACCACTGTTAAAGCCTCTCGGCTAGCGAGGTGGGACTAAACATCCCACCGCACCGCGCCAGTTCTAGCACAGCCCTTTAGTCGCGGTTGGGGAGGCGGACCGCGACTAAAGGATACCTTTAGTCGCGGTTGGGGTGGCGGGCCGCGACTAAAGGGTCTTTCTGCGCGGGAACGGAGGCGGCGCCAAAACCCTTTAGTCGCGGTTGGGGAGGCGGACCGCGACTAAAGGGCACCCTTTAGTCGCGGTTGGGGTGGCGGGCCGCGACTAAAGGGTACCTTTAGTCGCGGTCCGCCTCTCCAACCGCGACTAAAGGTGCGTCCATAAATACTGCACTTAGCAGTTTTGCC
>NW_021316220.1:0-9395 GCF_002162155.2 Triticum dicoccoides | reverse complement strand
TTTAAACAGTTTGGCATTCTCATAGGCTTGGGTTCTCCATTCATCAAGTGAGCTAATGTCAAATAACCTCTTCTCATCGGCAAGTTTGAAATCATAATTGAGCTCTTTAATGGCCCAATATGCCTTATGTTCTTGTTCGAGAGGTAAGTTACATGCTTTTCCATAAACCATTTTATATGGGGACATACCCATAGGATTTTTATATGCAGTTCTATAAGCCCATAATGCATCATCAAGTTTCTTGGACCAATTCTTTCTAGATCTATTAACAGTCTTTTGCAAAATTAATTTAAGCTCTCTATTACTCAATTCTACTTGACCACTTGACTGTGGATGATATGGAGATGCAATTCTATGATTAACATCATACTTAGCAAGCATTTTACGAAAAGCACTATGAATAAAATGTGAACCACCATCAGTCATTAAATATCTAGGGACTCCAAACCTCGGAAAAGGAACTTCTTTAAGCATCTTAATAGACATGTTATGATCATCACTACTAGTTGGAATAACTTCTACCCACTTAGTAATGTAATCAACAGCAACTAAAATATGTGTATACCCATTATAGGAAGGAAACGGTCCCATATAATCAAAGCCCCAAACATCAAATGGTTCAATAACAAGATAATAATTCATAGTCATTTCCTGACGTCTACTAATATTACCAATTCTTTGACATTCACCGCAAGATAAGACAAACTTACGGGCACCTTTGAAGAGTGTAGGCCAATAAAATCCGGATTGCAATACCTTATGTGCAGTTCTATCTCCAGCGTGGTGTCCTCCATATGCCTCGGAGTGGCACTTGCATAGGATCTATTCCTGTTCATGCTCAGGTACACAATGTCTAATAACACCATCTACCCCTTCTTTATAAAGGTGCGGGTCATCCCAGAAGTAATATATTAAATCATAGAAAAACTTTTTCTTTTGCTGATATGTGAAACTAGGTGGTATGATTTTAGCAACAATGTAATTAGCATAATCAGCATACCATGGAGCAGTATGAGAAGTATTTATGATAGCTAATTGTTCATCAGGAAAGCTATCATCAATAGGTAGTGGGTCATCAAGAACATTCTCTAACCTAGACAAGTTGTCAGCAACGGGGTTCTCATCTCCCTTTCTATCAATAATATGCAAATCAGATTCTTGTAGCAAGAGAACCCATCTAATAAGTCTAGGTTTAGCATCTTTCTTTTCCATGAGATATTTAATAGCAGCATGATCAGTGTGAACAGTTACTTTAGAATCAACAATATAAGGTCTGAACTTATCACAAGCAAATACAACTGCTAAAAATTCTTTTTTAGTAGTAGCATAATTTCTCTGAGCATTGTATAGAGTTTTACTAGCACATTGAATAACATTTAATTTCTTATCAACTCTTTGTCCTAGAACAGCACCTACATCATAGTCACTAGCATCACACATAATTTCAAAGGGTAAATTCCAATCAGGTGGCTGAACAATAGGTGCAGAAATCAAAGCTTTCTTAAGTATTTCAAATGCTTCTACACAATGATCATCAATGACAAAAGAAATATCTCTTTCTAATAGATTAGTCACAGGCCTAGAAATTTTAGAGAAGCCCTTAATGAACCTCCTATAAAAACTGGCATGACCAGGGAAACTTCTTATACCTTTAATGTCCTTGGGACACGACATCTTTTCAATAGCATCAACTTTACCTTTATCAACTTCAATACATCTTTCAGAAATTTTATGCCCAAGACAATGCCTTCATTAACCATAAAGTGGCACTTCTCCCAATTCAAGACAAGACTAGTATCTTCACATCTCTACAAAACTGGATCAAGGTTGCTCAAGCAATCATCAAAAGAAGATCCCTAAATGGAGAAATCATCCATGAAAACCTCAACAATCTTTTCACAAAAGTTAGAGAATATAGCCATCATGCATATTTGAAAGGTAGCAGGTGCATTACATAAACCAAAAGGCATACGTCTATATGCAAAAGTACCGAAAGGGCAAGTAAAAGTGGTCTTTTCTTGGTCCTCTGCTGACACAGGTATTTGGGAGAAACCAAAGTAACCATCTAGAAAGCAAAAATGTGTGTGTTTGTATAATCTTTCTAGGATTTGATCAATAAAAGGTGAAGGCTAATGATCTTTTTTAGTAGCTTTATTTAATTTTCGGAAATCAATTACCATCCTATAAGGTGTAACAATTCTTTGTGGGATCAATTCATCTTTTTCATTAGGAACAACAGTAATACCTCCCTTCTTAGGGACACAATGGATAGGACTTACCCACTGGCTATCAGCAATGGGATAAATTATACCTGCCTCTTGGAGATTTAGTATTTCCTTTCTTACCACTTCTTTCATCTTAGGATTTAACCATTGTTGGTGATCAATAACTGGTTTGGCGTCTTTCTCCAATTTTATTTTGTGTTGACATAGGGTGGGACTAATGCCCTTAAGATCATCAAGAGTATATCCAATAGCAGCACGGTGCTTCTTCAGAATTTTCAATAATCTCTCCTCTTCCTACTTTGAAAGGTTAGCACAAATAAAAACATGATATATCTTCTTTTCATCAAGATAAGCATATTTAAGAGTATCAGGTAGTGGTTTAAGGTCAAACACAGGATCACCCTTGGGTGGTGGAGGATCCCCCTAAGATTTCAACAGGCAAGTTGCGTTTCAAAATAGGTCCCTGTTTAAAGAATACTTCATCTATCTCCCTTCTTTCATTCATAAACATATCATTTTTATGGTCTAGCAAATATTGTTCTAAAGGATCATTAGGAGGTACGGCAATAGAAGCAAGACCAATAATTTCATCCTTACTAGGCAATTCTTTATCATGGGGTTGTCTACGAAACTTAGCAAAATTAAACTCATGAGACATATCCCCCAATCCAATAGTAACAACATCCTTTTCGCAATCTATCCTAGGATTAACAGTATTCAAGAAGGGTCTACCAAATATAATGGGACAAAAGTCATCTTGTGGGGAACCAAGAACAAGAAAATCAGCAGGATATTTAACTTTACCACACAAGACTTCAACATCTCTAACAATCCCAACTGGTGAAATAGTATCTCTATTGGCAAGCTTAATTGTAACATCAATTTCTTCTATCTGAGCAGGTGCAATATCATGCAAATTTCTTTGTATAAGGAATGAGGTATTGCACTAGCACTAGCACCCATATCACATAAGCCATGATAACAACGATCTCCTATTTTAACAGAAATAACAAGCATGCCTACAACAGGTCTATGTTTATGTTTATTATCTGGTCTAGCAATTCTAGCAGCTTCATCACAGAAGTAAATAACATGCCCATCAATATTATCAGCCAAGAGATCTTTAACCATAGCAATACTAGGTTCAACATTAATTTGCCCAGGTTGTGTAGGTGTTCTAGTATTACTCTTACGAACCACAGTTGAAGCTTTAGCATGATCCTTTATCCTAACAGGGAAAGGTGGTTTCTCAACATAAGTAGTAGGAACAATAGGATCATTATAAGTGATAGTCTTTTCTTCAACTTTAATAGGTGCAACTACTTTTACTTCAGTGGGAGGATTATATTTAAACAACTTCTCCTTAGGAAGGTCAAAATGAGTAGCAAATGATTCACAGAAAGAAGTTATTATCTCAGAGTCAAGTCCATATTTAGTGCTAAATTCACGAAAAGCATCAGTATCCATAAAAGATTTAACACAACCAAACTGAGGTGTCATACCTGACTCTTTACCTTCGTCGAGATCCCAATCTTTAGAGTTGTGTTTAATTCTTTCCAATAAATCCCATCTGAATTCAATAGTCTTCATCATAAAAGATCCAGCATAAGAAGTATCGAGCATGGAGCGATTGTTGAGAGAAAGCCGAGCATAATTTTTTTGAATAATCATTTCTCTTGAGAGCTCATGATTGTGGCATGAATATATCATTGACTTAAGCCTCCCCCAAGCTTGAGCGATGCTTTCTCTTCACGAGGCCAAAAATTATATATATAATTATGATCACGATGAACAAGATGCATAGGATAAAACTTCTGATGAAATTCCAATTTCAATCGTTTGTAGTTCCATGATCACATATCATCACATAGCCTAAACAATGTCAATGCATCTCCCTTCAAAGATAAAGGGAAGACCTTCTTATTGACAACATCATCGGGCATACTTGCAAGCTTAAATAATCCACAAACTTCATCCACATAGATTAAGTGTAAATCGGGATGCAATGTTCCATCTCCCGTAAAAGGATTAGCTAGCAGTTTCTCTATCATACCCGAAGTAATTTCAAAGTAAACATTTTCAGTAGGTCCAGTAGGTTGAGGAGGAACTCTTTGCTCTACTGGTCCGGGTGAACATACCCCGAACAAGCCCCTCAAGGGATTATGTTCCATAGTAACAAGTGACAGTAAATTTCAGCACACTATATAAATATTTCCTTACCAAGTTCCACTTACCAAAGGCGCTTCACTCCTCGGCAACGGTGCCAGAAAAGAGTTTTGATGACGCACAAGTGTAGGGGATCTATCGTAGTCCTTTCCATAAGTAAGAGTGTCGAACCCAACAAGGAGCAGAAGGAAATGACAAGCGGTTTTCAGTAAGGTATTCCTTGCAAGCACTGAAATTATCGGTAACAGATAGTTTTGTGATAAGGTAATTTGTAACGGGTAACAAGCAATGAAAGTAAATAAGGTGCGGCAAGGTGGCCCAATCCCTTTTGTAGCAAAGGACAAGCCTAATCAAGTTCTTATATAGAGAAAAGCGCTCCCGAGGACACATGGGAATTATCGTCAAGCTAGTTTTCATCACGCTCATATGATTCGCGTTCGTTACTTTGATAATTTGATATGTGGGTGGAGCGGTGCTTGGGTACTGACCTTTCTTGGACAAGCATCCCACTTATGATTAACTCCTATTGCAAGCATCCGCAACTACAAAAGAAGTATTATGGTAAACCTAACCATAGCATGAAACATGTGGATCCAAATCAGCCCCTTACGAAGCAACGCATAAACTAGGGTTTAAGCTTCTGTCACTCTAGCAACCCATCATCTACATATTACTTCCCAATGCATTCCTCTAGGCCCAACAATGGTGAAGTGTCATGTAGTCGACGTTCACATAACACCATTAGAGGAGAGGCAACATACATCTCATCAAAATATCGAACGAATACCAAATTCAATTGACTACTAATAGCAAGACTTCACCCATGTCCTCAGGAACAAACGTAACTACTCATAAATCATAGTAATGTTCATAATCAGAGGGGTATTAATAGGCATTAAGGATCTGAACATATGATCTTCCACCGAATAAACCAACTAGCATCAACTACAAGGAGTAATCAACACTACTAGCAACCCACATGTACCAGTTTGAGGTTTTGGTACAAAGATTGGATACAAGAGATGAACTAGGGTTTGAGAGGAGATGGTGCTGGTGAAGATGTTGATGGAGATTGACCCCCTCCCAATGAGAGGATCGTTGGTGATGATGATGGCGATGATTTCCCCCTCCCGAAGGGATGTTTCCCCGGCAGAACAGCTCCGCCGGAGCCCAAGATTGGTTCCGCCAAGGTTCTGCCTCGTGGCGGCGGAGCTTCGTCCCGTAAGCTTGCTTATGATTTTTTCTAGGGTAAAAGCCTTCATATAGCAGAAGATGGTCACTGGAGGGCTGCCAGGGGGCCTGATACGTCTCCGTCGTATCTACTTTTCCAAACACTTTTGCCCTTGTTTTGGACTCTAACTTGCATGATTTGAATGGAACTAACCCGGACTGACACTGTTTTCAGCAGAACTGCCATGGTGTTATTTTTGTGCAGAAATAGAAGTTCTCAGAATGATCTGAAAATCCACGGAGCAACTTTTTGGATTTATTAAAAAATATTGGCGAAAGAATAAACGTTAGCGGGCCCACACCCTATCCACGAGGCCCCCTGAAGCTCCACCAGTCTCAACTCCAACTCCATATATTCATGTTCGGGGAGAAAAAAATCAGAGAGGAAAGATTCATCGCGTTTTACGATACGGAGCCGCCGCCAAGCCCTAAACTCTCTCGGGAGGGCTGATCTGGAGTCCGTTCGGGGCTCTGGAGAGGGGGATTCATCGCCGTCGTCATCATCAACCATCCTCTATCACCAATTTCATGATGCTCACCACCGTGCGTGAGTAATTCCATCGTAGGCTTGCTGGACGGTGATGGGTTGAATGAGCACTACTAGGAAAAGGGCTATAGATAGGACTGATTCTAATGGCGCACCAGGTAGAGAGTGTGCCACTACTATATACTAATGGCGCACTGGTTGCGGGTGCGCCATTAGTGTGGAAGACACTAATGGCACACCAGTCTCACGGTGCGCCACTACTATTGATTTTTTCCCATTTTTCCATACAAAATAATTAATGGCGCATGATGACAAAGTGCGCCATTACTAGTTAGAACTAGTAATGGCACACGGCCAAGACAGTGCGCCATTAGTATATATATATTTTTTACTTTTTTGCAAACCTACTAATGGCGCACCGCATCACAGTGCGCCATTAGTAGTTTAAACTACTAATGGCGCACTTTTCCACAGTGCGCCATAAGTATACATATGTTTTTTTTACTTTTCTGCAAAAAGTACTAATGGCGCACCACTTGCAGGTGCGCCATTAGTAACCAGGGTTACTAATGGCGCATTATGTGGTGGTGCGCCATTAGTAACCTGGGACCAACAAGATATTTTGGACAGCCCACCTACCCACTCACTTTCCCCACTTCATTCTCTCCACCTCCTCCTCCAAGCTTGTCTCGGCTGCCTCCTCCTCCTCACCTCATTTCCACCATAGATTCCTCAAAATTAAGTGGTGAAATTACCTTTTTTTGATAGGTAAGTAAGGGGAAAGCTATCTTCATGATGTAGATCTACTTTTTTTCTCCCTAGCTCGCTCCAACAACGTGCACATGCACTTTTTGTGGCCTAGCTAGATCTATGTATGTTTGTGGTGTTGCATGTGTTTGTGGTGTTGCATATATGTTTGTGTTTGAAGGTACCGGTATTTGAAATGCGATAGTTGCCAATATTTTGCCGGAATGTTTTGATTCATTTCCGTTTCGGCGAGAATTTTGGCACTATGCATTCTTTTTGGTCCTATTTTTAGGGAAGGTCATGCCAAAATTTTTCTTGGTTCTAAAATATCGTTTTGCTCTACCCCGCAGGCGACCATGGTCCGCACGATGACTGAAGGCATCATGAATAGGTTTTTGAGCTCCGCAAAGGCCGAGATGCTTCAAAAGAACGAGACGGAGATAAGATGTTCGTGTCGAAGATGCAAGCTGGAGAGCCTTATTGCGGACCCGGATTCCGGGCAGGTGCGAGACCACCTGCTCTTGCGTGTTTTCATGGATGGCTATCGGTGGCAAGGTGATGAAGATGACTATGAAGTCGTCCATGGGGGCCAGGAAAGAAATGAGGAAGGGCAACAAGACAAGTACCACCGCGGCGAGGGCGGGCGAGAAGACGAAGAATCTCCAGGACATGATCACGACAGTGATGCTATACACAGTCATCATGTAGAAGATGTCGTAAATGATGGGGAAGATCAAGACGAAGGGCATGATCATGAAGATGAAGATGCCGGAGCAGACGACGATGGAGGCTGGGTGCAGGACCCTCATATTCAAGAGCTGCTTCTCAAGCAGACGGATAACGCAAGAGACGCCGCCCGAGAGAAAACCAAGCTGGTTCAACTGGAGATAGACGCGGTTAATCCATTGTATGAAGGATGCAGGCCCGAGGATACCCGCCTGAAAGTAACGCTCATGGCTCTGGAGATGAAGGTAAAACACAAAATGACTGACGCATGCTTAGACGAGCACATGTCATTGTGGCACGAATGTCTTCCCAAGGGGAACAAGTGCCCGACCAATTTCGAGGAGGCGAAGAAAATCGTGTGTCCTCTGGATTTACCGCACATGAAATACCATGTGTGCATGAACAATTGTATCATTTATCGAGACGAGCACGCGGAGTCTACCATATGTCCGGTGTGCAGCGTCACTCGATACAAGAAGAGGAAGAAAGCTCCTCGAAAATCGGTGTGGTACTTTCCGATCACTCCCCGTCTGCAGCGGTATTTCGTGGACCCTAAGGTAGCAAAGCTCCTGCGTTGGCACGCAGATAGGGAGGAGAAGAAGCGGGAAGATGACGGAAATGATCCGAAGATAAATAAAAAAGACAAGATGCTGAGTCTGTAGGGTTTCGTAGTAATTTGAAAAAAATTCCTACGCACACGCAAGATCATGTGATGCATAGCAACGAGAGGGGAGAATGTTGTCTACGTACCCAACGCAGACCGACTGTGGAAGCGATGACACGACGTAGAGGAAGTAGTCGTACGTCTTCACGATCCAACCGATCAAGCACCGAAACTACGGCACCTCCGAGTTCGAGCACACGTTCAGCTCGATGATGATCCCCGGACTCCGATCCAGCAAAGTGTCGGGGAAGAGTTCTGTCAGCACGACGGCGTGGTGACGTTCTTGATGCACTACAGTAGCAGGGCTTCTCCTAAACTCCGCTACAGTATTATCGAGGAATATGGTGGCTGGGGGCACCGCACACGGCTAAGGAATAGATCACGTGGATCAACTTGTGTGTCTAGAGGTTCCCCCTGCCTCCGTATATAAAGGAGCCAAGGGGAAGGGGTGCGGCCAGCCCTATGGAGGCGCAGGAGGAGTCCTACTCCTACCGGGAGTAGGACTCCCCCCCAATCCTATTCCAAATAGGATTCCCAAGGGGGAAAGAGAGAGAGAGGTGGCCGGCCACCTCTCCTAGTCCTAGTTGGACTAGGGGAGGGGGGGAGGAGCGCAGCCCACCATGGGCAGCCCCTTTCACTTTTCCACTAAAGCCCAATAAGGCCCATATGGCTCCCGGGGGGTTCCGGTAACCTCCCGGTAATCCGGTAAAATCCCGATTTCACCCGGAACACTTCCGATATCCAAATATAGGCTTCCAATATATCAATCTTTACGTCTCGACCATTTCAAGACTCCTCGTCATGTCCGTGATCACATCCGGGACTCCGAACAAACTTTGGTACATCAAAATGCATAAACTCATAATATCACTGTCATCGTAACCTTAAGCGTGCAGACCCTACGGGTTCGAGAACGATGTAGACATGACCGAGACACGTCTCCGGTCAATAACCAATAGCGGGACCTAGATGCCCATATTGGCTCCTACATATTCTACAAAGATCTTTATCGGTCAGACCGCATAACAACATACATTGTTCCCTTTGTCATCGGTATGTTACTTGCCCGAGATTCGATCGTCCGTATCTAATACCTAGTTCAATCTCGTTACTGGCAAGTCTCTTTACTCGTTCTGTAATACATCATCTC
>NW_021316219.1:0-1073 GCF_002162155.2 Triticum dicoccoides | reverse complement strand
ACGCGTCGTAGTCCTTCTCCTCCGCCTCGTAAGCAAGCACGAAAGAAGACAGACGCCGCAGCCGCTCCGTCTGCTCCGGCGTCTAGCAGCATAAGAAGAGAGAGGCAATACAGATACGGTCCACCTCTAAAGCCTGTAGAGAAGTTACCGTACGAGAGGACCAAGGAGGAAAACAATACGATCGTGCAGGCCCAAGTGAAGGAGTTCTTTGAAGGGGTGAAAGCAAAGATACATCCACCTCCGGAGGAGAAGGTAGATCCGGTGAAAGCAAAGCTCACTCTCGATGCCCTGAGGAAACCACCAAAGTCTCCGCTGAGAACCAACTATGAGCGCATTACTGAACAGACATATCTCCAAGCCAAGCGGTCGGGAACTACTGTCAGTGATAAAAGGTCAAAAGAACAACGAGCAAAGGGGAAAAAATTGCCCAGCTCGGCAAACAAGCACAGCAATCGTGCCCCCCGCTCAATGTGTCTAATCCTCCGGGGACGGTGGCCGGTTATGGCAATCTTGAAGATTACCTGCCTGACGATGTACTTCCTGATTTCATGGAGGTGGACTTATTCAGATACGAGTACGGGAAGCCTCTCGTCAAAGATGAAAAGTCTCTGACAACAATGATGTGAAGATTCCATAGTTGGTACATGAAAACCTGCAGAGAGTCTGAGGGGACGAACACTTTGTATCTGAAAATTAAAGAGGAGCACGACCTCGTTTCAAATGATGTGTTGGCTATTCCATTTGAGGAGTTCTTCGAGTTCTTCAATCAAAAGGCCCTCGATAAATTAATGGTCTTTTGCTACTGCCTGTAAGTACTATTTCTGTCATTAGTCTGTATATATAGCTCGGCTCTTTCATTGCATGTATTTATAATTAATTATCCTCAATATATTATGCAGATTGAAGATCGTCGAGTGCAAAAAAAATGAAATCTATGATATTGGGTTCATTAACACAAATATCATAGATGTATTTCTGGTTGAAAAGAACGTCGAAGAGGCCGAGGACAACTTGCTACAATCGTTAATCAAAAATCAAAACAAAGATACCATACTCTTTCCTTACAACGGCCC
>NW_021316218.1:0-1781 GCF_002162155.2 Triticum dicoccoides | reverse complement strand
TCATCTGCCAAACCAGTCAAAGAGCATCTTCGGCGGTCCGCCGTCCAGAAGAGAAAAGCCATTGGTGAAGAAGTGGCTCGACTGTTGGCGGCAGGATTTATCCGAGAGATATACCACTCCGAGTGGCTCGCTAATGTCGTCATGGTTCCTAAGAAGGACAAGTCGCTCCGAATGTGCATTGATTTCAAGCACATCAACCGGGCCTGCCCGAAAGATCACTTTCCTCTCCCTCGCATAGATCAAATTGTTGACTCGACCGCGGGATGCGAGAGGTTGTCCTTTTTAGATGCTTACTCCGGGTACCACCAGATCCGTCTGTACGGGCCCGATGAGGTAAAAACAGCTTTCATCACTCCATTCGGGTGCTTCTGCTATATCACCATGCCATTCGGCCTCAAGAATGCCGGAGCCACATTTATGCGAATGATTCAGAAGTGTCTACTCACTCAAATCAGTCGGAATGTGGAAGCTTATATGGATGATATTGTTGTCAAGTCACGAAAAGGTTCCGACCTGCTCGCTGACCTCGCAGAAACATTTGCCAACCTCAGAAGGTATGATATCAAGCTCAATCCATCAAAGTGCACATTTGGAGTTCCTGGTGGCAAGTTACTCGGTTTTCTCGTTTCCGAACGGGGAATCGACGCTAACCCAGAGAAGATTGGCACTATTCTCCGAATGAAACGCCCTGTGCGAGTGCACGATGTCCAGAAGCTTACTGGATGCTTGGCCGCATTAAGTCGATTCATCTCACGACTCGGTGAAAAGGCACTGCCTCTTTACCGACTGATGAAGAAGGCTGACAAGTTCGAGTGGACTCCAGAAGCTGATGCAGCGTTTGCCGAGCTAAAAGCTCTGCTCTCCACCCAGCCGGTGCTTGCTGCTTCAATCAGCAAAGAGCCTCTGTTGCTCTACATCGCAGCCACAGGACAAGTCGTCAGTACTGTGCTAACGGTCGAGCGGGAAGAAGAAGGAAAAGCTCTCAAAGTTCAGCGCCCAGTGTATTATTTGTCTGAAGTCTTGACTCCATCCAAGCAGAGATATCCTCATTATCAGAAGCTTGTGTATGGAATATACATGACCACAAAGAAGGTTGCTCATTATTTCTCTGACCATTCCATCACAATCGTCAGCGACGCTCCACTATCAGAGATTTTGCACAACAGAGATGCAACTGGTCGAGTGGCCAAATGGGCGATTGAACTTCTTCCCCTTGATATCAAGTTTGAGGCAAAGAAAGCCATTAAGTCCCAGGCGATAGCAGATTTCCTCGCCGAGTGGACTGAACAACAGCAGCCGACTGAAGTTCACTCGGAGCATTGGACCATGTTTTTTGATGGCTCCAAGATGTTGAATGGTTCCGGTGCTGGGGTTGTCCTGGTTTCCCCCAGAGGAGATAAGCTCAGATATGTGCTCCAGATTCACTTTGATTCCTCCAACAATGAGGCAGAATATGAGGCCCTCCTATATGGGTTGCGCATGGCCATTTCACTCGGCGTCCGTCGCCTAATGGTCTATGGCGACTCGGATTTAGTGGTCAATCAGGTGATGAAAGAGTGGGACGTGAGAAGCCCAGCCATGACTGGATACTGCAGTGCAGTGAGGAAGCTGGAAAAGAAGTTCGAGGGGTTGGAGCTCCATCATATACCCCGACTGAAAAATCAAGCAGCTGATGATCTAGCAAAGATAGGTTCCAAGAGAGAAGCCATTCCGAGTGGTGTGTTCTTGGAGCATATACACACTCCGTCAGTCAAAGAAGATCCTTTCATCGAAGAAACTCC
>NW_021316217.1:0-2168 GCF_002162155.2 Triticum dicoccoides | reverse complement strand
TCTTTCATTGTATTATCCATGCTAGTTCAAATTTCTTTTTCTAGTTTTTCTTCTTGTGTGTTTGATAAACCTTAAGAAAAACCAAAAAAATAGTTAGTTTAATTTCCATGCTTGTAGTAGAAATTAAAATGAAAACCCAAAAAGATTTTTAGATTCTTCTTTTACTTGTTGGGAGTTTTCCCGTGTAAATAGTTTTATTTTCTTTTCTTTCTTTTGGGGGTCGAGAAGACCATATTGAAAATGTTTAGTGGCTCTTATATGCATGATTGTTTATTTAATTTAGAGCCCATATTACTTGTCTTCTCTCTTGAGTTAAATGCTTGCAGATTCTAGCTTAATCCAATGCACGTGCACTCTTATTATTATACACATCGTTCGGTCGTGCAAGTGAAAGGCAATAATGACGATATATGATGGACTTATTGGGATGAGAAAAGCTGGTATGAACTTGACTTGTCTTGTTTTTGTAAATATAATGAGTTCATTGTTCCTAGGTCAGCTATTATGAAGTAAACATATTTGCAATGACATCTAAAGATTATAGTTACTTGTGCCATGCTTGATTAGCTATGAGTTATAATGGTTTACCTTGCGTGCCAACATGCTATTAGAATGATTATGATGTGATATGATGGGATGGTATCCTCCTTTGAATAAATTGAGTGACTCGACTTGGCACATGTTCACGCATTTAGTTGAATCAAATCAACATAGCTTTCATGATATTTATGTTCATGGTGGATTATATCCTACTCATGCTTGTATTCGGTGTGAATTAATTTTAATGCATGTTTACGACTGTTGTCGCTCTCTCAGTTGGTCGCTTCCCAGTCTTTTGCTAGCCTTCACCTGTACTAAGCGGGAATACTGCTTGTGCATCCAAACTCATTAAACCCCAAAGTTGTTCCATATGAGTCCACTATACCTTCCTATATGCGGTATTTACCTGTCGTTCCAAGTAAATTTGTATGTGCCAAACTCCAAACCTTCAAATGAAATTCTGTTTTGTATGCTCGAGCAGCTCATGTTACAACTAGGGCTGCCTATATCTTCCATGCTAGATGGGTTATTCTCAAGAGGAGTGGACTCCGCTCCTCATTCACGAGAAAGGGCCGGTAACCGGGATGCCCAGTCCCATGATCCAAAAAGATCAAAGCAAATCAAAATAATTAAACAAAACTCCCCCAGGGCTGTTGTATTTGGAGGCACTCGTTGTTTTGAGCAAGCCATGGATTGATGCTTGTTGGTGGTTGGGGGAGTATAAACCTTTACCATTCTGTTCGGGAACTACCTATAATGCATGTAGTATGGAAGATACAGCCATCTCATAGTTGTTGCGTTGACAACAAAAGTATGCCGCACAAAATGTTATTCAATCTCTATTTTAAAATCGAGCTCTGGCACCTCTACAAATCCCTGCATCCCTCTGCGAAGGGCCTATCTATTTACTTTTATGTTCAGTCATCACCCTTCTTATTAAAAAGCACCCGCTGGAGAGCACACTGTCATTTGCATTCATTACTATTGGTTTATATTGGGTATGACTTGACTGGATCTCTTTTACCATGAATTACAATGTTTAGTCAACCTTGATCTTTAAAGGTGCTATGCATTTATGTTTTGCGGTCTCAGAAAGGGCTAGCGAGATACCATTTTGTTATATCATGTTATGATTATTTTGAGAAAGTGTTGCCATCCGAGTTTTATTATTATGGTTCGCTAGCTGATTATGCTATTGATATGAGTAATTGTGAGACCTATGTGTTATTGTGAGTATGGTTAGTTCATAATATTTGCCAAAACTTGAATGCTGGCTTTTCATGTTACAACAACAAGAGCAAACAGAGTTTGTAAAAGTTTTTCTTTATCACTTTCAGTTTATCAACTGAATTGCTTGAGGACAAGCAAAGGTTTAAGTTTGGGGGAGTTGATACGTCTCCAACGTATCTACTTTTCCAATCACTTTTGCCCTTGTTTTGGACTCTAACTTGCATGATTTGAATGAAACTAACCTGGACTGACGCTGTTTTCAGCAGAACTGCCATGATGTTGTTTTATGTGTAGAAAAGAAAAGTTCTCGGAATGTCCTGGAAATCCACGGAGGTACCTTTTGGAATTAATAAGAATTTTTGGCGACAGAATTAATGTCAGGGGGCCCACAGCCTGTC
>NW_021316216.1:0-926 GCF_002162155.2 Triticum dicoccoides | reverse complement strand
TCCATCTGTCGAGAATATCGACGGTGTTTCCAATAACCAGGCAATCAGGCCATAAGGTTGTAACAGACAAAGCGCGCTCAGGGAACTTATGCTATATTACTAATAAAGTGTAAGAAGCATCTTCGAAGAAAATAGTACCCCCACCGATACCTTTCTTCGGCGCTCATTGTTAATATGAGACTTGTGCAATAGATTTTTTGTACTCATGAGTTCCCTTGTGTGCCGACCATGATTGAAAACAATAAGAGCGCTCGGGTGACCCGATCGTGACAATCGCAGAGGTGCTCCCTTTACTCCCTAGCCGAACAATCGGGAACGTAGGGGTAAGCACAGGAGCCAGGCAACCCAGCTTGCAAATCGCTTAAGTCAATATGGTGCATATTGTGGCGTAATACACGAACAAGGAACGAAGTCGTACAAGTATAATCATATGCAAGAGGAAAAAGCTTCATGAAGGAAGCCCCCAAGTAAACAGGGTATTTGAATTTGCACGTCACAAACAAAGTTTGGACAAGGAAATTTTTACAAGCAACTTTTCCAAAAAAGTATAATGCTTGGTCGAGCCGAACACAAGTTAAAAATTTAAAACTTCGAGCATGAAGGCAACTTAGCTGGTTAAAGTGTTCGGTATTGATGACGCGGTCCGAGCTTGATGCGGGACAAGGTTCCATCCCCCAAGCCGGTCCCGAGGTGGCGGAGCGAAGAGCTCGGCACTCCGAAGTGGTGACATAGCACGGTCAATGCAGGACGACAGAGTGATGCCGAAGTCCCCTGCATGGGGTAATGAAGTGTTGACGAAGCCCCCCGTCCAGCCGAGGTGACGCCAAAGGATATAGTCCGGCTGGATCATTTTCCTGTGCACAAAAAATAGTGCAAACCGGAGATAATAGTAATAAAAAAAACACCAATGTCGGTGTCAAAATCGG
>NW_021316215.1:0-1172 GCF_002162155.2 Triticum dicoccoides | reverse complement strand
TTTGCGACTAGTCATGTCAGCCCGGGCTCTTTATCATATGGATGCTAGCGACACTATCATATACGTGAGCCAAAAGGCGCAAACGGTCCCGGGAAAAGGTAAGACGACACCCGTGGGGATACCGTGCGTGAGGCCGCAAAGTGATATGAGGTGTTACCAGCTAGATCGATGTGACATCGAGTCGGGGTCCTGACAGCGTTGGCATCAGAGCCGGACTGCCTGTAGGTTCTCCAAGCCAAACTGGTCGATGTTGAGTCTAGAAATTCTTTAGTTATATGTAGGGGAATTGTTTGTGGGTTGGAACGTAAGGCTCTTTTTACTCCTTATACCTTATGACTTTCTGATCTGAGTCAGTCCATTCTTCCACCGGGGGTTAAGGAATTAGGATCTGTTCTCTCTATCAGGATCACGAGTTACTAATTAGTAGTACCTTATAAGTTTGATGGTTACCAGCCTAGTTCAGTTCTACTACCACATTATGTTGCCAGAATGGTTTCAGAACTTTGATATGATGATGATGAGTGTGTACGAAATCCTTTGTCAAATGTCTCAAATCCTTTTTGAGCATTTACAGCTGTTATGCTGCCGAAATTTTGCTAGAAATTCTAATGCCTTTGCATTATGATTGTGCTTTCAGATGGCCACTCGCGACCTCAATCAAGTGGTTCGCCTGACTCGATGCCTAGATGTACCCGGCCATACTGCTAAGTTGGTCAGGGTAATGATTGAGGCTGGATACCGTTGGTATCCTGAGTACACGGTCGAAGAGCAATTCCGAGATTTTAATCAAAGCCAGTATCTCTGCACTGTCAGGATATTTCCATCTTATCCTGGATCCACCGAGCCTCTTCACTGCTCTTATGGACTCGGGGTTACCATTGAGATGGCTGTGCAGGACGCCGCCTACTCTATGATGACCATTATGCGAGTCAGATCTGGTATATTTCGGGACTCTGATTTCCGGTATATGCCAGGATCACTTTCGGGAGCACAAGGGTATCTCCAGGCTATCTATGCTGACCCCACTCAGGAGGATTCACGGACTCGCACCACTGCTGAGATGCTCGAGGATAAGGACCGTGAAAATCGGGCCTTAAGGCTAGAGCTCTTCAACACCCGTGCTGACCACTGGGCCACTTTGACTCGGTTCGCACCGGCGGTGCAAGCTGGAT
>NW_021316214.1:0-2040 GCF_002162155.2 Triticum dicoccoides | reverse complement strand
TCTCACAAGTCTGGAAGTGTTGTGGCGGTTGCAAACGCCCGGCACGCGTGTCCGGGGTGTGCCCCCCCTCACGGACGCCGCCGCCGGCACCTTGAGGGGGGAAACGGACGCGTGGGGTCTACACGGAGGGGATCTTGCTGTGGGTCTGGCCCGGATGTTGCTCCAAAGTGTTCCTATGGGCTGACCTAACACAACCGGGTGGGGAGGTCCACTGGTCAAAGCCCGTACATGCAAAGTCAAAGCGCTAGATCCCGTGGTCAAACGCTACAGGGTTAGGCGGGACGGGGGCACTGGGGGGGGTAGCAATGCCACCGGAGCATCGCACAGGGCCCGCATACATGCGGGGTGGTGTGGTGGCATGTCCGAAGAGGCGGGACGCGTCTCTGGGGCGCGGCCCCCCCTCACGGACGGCGATGACACGGTAGTAGACGTTTGCGGTAACGATCCGGCGTCAATATTACTAAATACTCGGAGCGTGATAAAATCATGAGTTTTTTTGCACGATGTGGGCACATGTGCTATAGTAACGATGGTATTTTTTCATAATTTTTGGTGTTGGAGAAGTATCCGAAAAATTCCCTCTACGCGGATTGCCCTTCGCGCGCCTACGGCTGTGGACGGAGGCCTCCGGGGGCTAGCATGCCGCCAAATCTTGCGTAGGCGGCCTCTCACAAGTCTGGAAGTGTTGTGGCGGTTGCAAACACCCGGCACGCGTGTCCGGGGTGTGCCCCCCCTCAGGGACGGCGCCGCCGCCGGCACCTAGAGGGGGGAAACGGACGCGTGGGGTCTACACGGAGGGGATCTTGCTGTGGGTCTGGCCCAGATGTTGCTCCAAAGTGTTCCTATGGGCTGACCTAACACAACCGGGTGGGGAGGTCCACTGGTCAAAGCCCGTCCATGCAAAGTCAAAGGGCTAGATCCCGTGGTCAAATGCTACAGGGTTAGGCGGGACGCGGGCACTGGGGGGATAGCAATGCCACCGGAGCGTCGCACCGGGCCCTCATACATTTGGGGTGGTGTGGTGGCATGTCCGAAGAGGCGGGACGCGTCTCCGAGGCGTGGCCCCGCCTCACGGACGACGATGACATGGTAGTAGACATTCGGCGGTAACGATGCAGCGTCAATATTACTAAATACTCGTTGCGCGATAAAATCATGAGTTTTTTTGCACGACGTGGGCACATGTGCTATAGGAACGATGGTATTTTTTCATAATTTTTGGTGATGGAGAAGTATCCGAAAAATTCCCTCTACGCGGATTGCCCTTCGCGCGTCTACGGCTGTGGCCGATGGCCTCCGGGGGCTAGAATGCCGCCAAATCTTGCGTAGGCGGCCTCTCACAAGTCTGGAAGTGTTGTGGCGGTTGCAAACGCCCGGCACGCGTGTCGGGGGTGTGCCCCCCTCACGGACGGCGCCGCCGCTGGCACCTGGAGGGGGGAAACGGACGCGTGGGGTCTACACAGAGGGGATCTTGCTGTGGGTCTGGCCCGGATGTTGCTCCAAAGTGTTCCTATCGGCTGATCTAACACAACCGGGTGGGGAGGTCCACTGGTCAAAGCCCGTCCGTGCAAAGTCAAAGGGCTAGATCCCGTGGTCAAACGCTACAGGGTTAGGCGGGACAGGGGCACTGGGGGTAGCAATGCCACCGGAGCGTCGCACCGGGCCCTCATACATGCGGGGTGGTGTGGTGGCATGTCCGAAGAGGCGGGACGCGTCTCCGGGTCGTGGCCCCCCCTCACGGACGGCGATGACACGGTAGTAGACGTTCTGTGGAAACGATGCGGCATCAATATTACTAAGTACTCGGAGCGCGATAAAATCATGATTTTTTTTGCACGACGTGGGCACATGTGCTATAGTAACAATGGTATTTTTTCATAATTTTTGGTGATGGAGGAGTATCCGAAAAATTCCCTCTACACGGATTGCCCTTCGCGCGTCTACGGCTATGGCCGGCGGCCTCCGGGGGCTAGCATGCCGCCAAATCTTGCGTAGGCGGCCTCTCACAAGTCTGGAAGTGTTGTGGCGGTTGCAAACGCC
>NW_021316213.1:0-1636 GCF_002162155.2 Triticum dicoccoides | reverse complement strand
TTGAACCATTGGATGTAGTAAGGATGTGGATGTGGTCTTGTGGTGAGAGAAAGCTTCTCCACCATCTCCATGCTAGCCAAGTTGTTGCAGCTCCCTCCGTCTATTATGACGCGCACAGAACGTTCCTTCACAACTCCCTTGGTATGGAACAAATTGTGCCTCTGATTTTGCTCAGCTTGTGTGACCTGCACACTCAAAACACGTTGAGCAACTAAACATTCATACCTGTCAGCGTCTTCAGGAGCCATGTATTGCGTCTCATGATCAGAGTCATCTCCACCATGTTCTTCACGTGTAATAAGAGCCAATGTCTCCTCATCATAGTCACTAGCGGACTCATATCCACCATCCGCGGTAGCAATCATCACACGCGGAGATTTGCATTCCCTCGCATAATGACCTCCTCCCTTACAACGACGACAAATAATATCACTTGTGTGCCCTGTTGATGCCATGGAAGAAGAAGAACGCTGTGCAGGACCCGCAGGTGCGCTCTTCGAAGATAATGGTGGTTGTGCCTGTTTTCTTGTATCACGGCTGGAGGTGGCACCGGAGGGAGGTGCTGGTGCAGTTGAAGTAGAAGATGCACGTGGTGTCCATGATGAAGGTCGGCCTGCAGAAAAGTTAGTTCGCCCCAATGCTTGTCGATCCTGCACTTCACGTTCAGCTTTACAAGCAAGATGGAATAAACGAGTGATATTAGTATACTCCTTATAGTCTAGAATGGTCTGAATCTCTCTATTTAATCCACCCAGAAAACGTGCAAGCATAGCTTCATTCTCCTCAACAATACCACATCTAATCATGCCAGTTTGTAATTCCTGATAATATTCTTCTACAGAGTTTTTCCCTTGTCTTAAACGCTGCAATTTTTGAAGCAATTCACGTTGATAATATGGTGGAACCCAACGCGTACGCATAGCAGTTTTCAAAGCAGCCCAAGTAGTTGGAATAGGATATAATCTACAATGTTCAGACCACCATACACATGCAAAACTAGTGAAAGCACAAACAGCAGCAGCAACTCGTCTCTCCTCAGGATATTGTAAACATGTAAATCGTTGTTCAGTTTCTAACTCCCAAGTAAGATATATATCAGGAACATATCTACCCTCAAATGGTGGAATATTCAATTTCAGTTTAGGAATATGGACATCATCTCGTACCTGAGGTGGTGGTGCAGGCCTACCATTACGAATATATACCTGAGGTCGACCTGCTGGTGGTGGAACAGGTGGCTGCACGTAGTGTTGATTTTGATCAACCTCATCCTCATAATCTCCCACATAATCATCCTCCTCCGCATCAGCAGCAGGAGCCACAGAAGTATCAACAGCAGCACCAACAGTTTGGCCAAACGCAAGAGGAACACGGCTTGCTCGGCGGAGGTCTGCTTCGCGACGTGGAGGTAGTCGTTGTTGTTGTTGTTGGAGAGGTGCGTTAGGTGCAGCGGGTGGTGGTGGTGGAAGACGCGCGAGCAATTCATTAAACTTGTTATCGAGCTTTGTTTCGAACGTCTTCTCAAGGCCAGTGATCTTCTCCATGGCCTCTTCAAAATTGTTCAGCACATCTTGCACCTGTTCAGTCATCATTTGCTGAAACTTATCATGAAGCTCCTTGTTCGATAAATTCTCCC
>NW_021316212.1:0-821 GCF_002162155.2 Triticum dicoccoides | reverse complement strand
CAACAACAACAACAACAACAACAACAACAACAACAACAACAACAACAACAACAACAACAACAACAACAACAACAACAACAACAGCAACAGCAACAGCAACAGCAACAGCAACAACAGCATCAGCAACAACAGCATCAGCAACAACAGCAACAACAGCAACAGCAACAACGACAACAACAACAACGACAACAACAACAACAACAACAACAAGGCGCGGATGGTGGGAACGTTCAGTCCCCACCACCCCACCGTGCTAGTGGACGCAACCATAGTGACAACACCCGCTCTAGCGTGAGTCGTGATCCTCCAATAGCCCCTGCCACGGGTGCGGTTGCTGGAGACACACCATGCCTAGACCAATGCAGACTGCCAAACAGGGTTACCGATCCCTGAGCGCGCTCCACTCGTAACCCAACCGCCTTGGTGACCGGCTCGCGACGGCACGAACGCGGCAATGCTCCTGCTGGTGTTACCAGGAGTCAAGCGACGTCGCGATCTACCTCGTCGTCTATGCCAAGCACCACTTCAAAACCTATGGCGCGGGCCCAACTCCTGCTAAGATTTCCACCAGCGGCTGATCAACTGGACGAGTGGAGAGCCACCATTCAAAGTTTGATCGTCTTTGCTGAGGCCGGAAAATCTCAGCAGGAAGACCATCGACAAACCCGCGTCCGCGAACAACAACAACAACAACAACAACAACAACAACAGCAACAGCAACAGCAACACCAACACCAGCAACAGCAACAGCAACAGCAACAGCAACAGCAACAGCAACAGCAACAACAGCAACAGCAGCAACAGCAGCAGCAGCAGCAACA
>NW_021316211.1:0-1083 GCF_002162155.2 Triticum dicoccoides | reverse complement strand
TTTATTCAACTTTGCATCTCTGAATTGATTATTGCTGACCCTTTTTGCTACCATATTATAAGCCTTCCCAGCTCCACATACATCTACGTCGTGCGTTTGACTCTCCCTGGTAATCGCTCTATCCAAGCTTTGAGAGTTTTTGACTACAACGGTTGCCGATCACCGCCTGCTGCTGGGTAAGAACTGGTAAGAATTGGAGATTTGCTTGACGGATTTGTGACACCCACCACCACCACTTGTTCGTAGTCTGTAGGATCATATTCTTGTGTGTTTCTATTGCTGCTAACCATGCCAGGATCACAAGCCGACGAGATTGACTGGGAGAATTTATCGAACAAGGAGCTTCATGATAAGTTTCAGCAAATGATGACTGAACAGGTGCAAGATGTGCTGAACAATTTTGAAGAGGCCATGGAGAAGATCACTGGCTTTGAGAAGACGTTCGAAACAAAGCTCGATAACAAGTTTAATGAATTGCTCGCGCGTCTTCCACCACCACCACCCGCTGCAGCTAACGCACCTCTCCAACAACAACAACAACAACGACTAACTCCACGTCGCGAAGCAGACCTCCGCCGAGCAAGCCGTGTTCCTCTTGCGTTTGGCCAAACTGTTGGTGCTGCTGTTGATACTTCTGTGGCTCCTGCTGCTGATGCAGAGGAGGATGATTATGTGGGAGACTATGAGGATGAGGTTGATCAAAATCAACACTACGTGCAGCCACCTGTACCACCACCTCAGGTACGAGATGATGTCCATATTCCTAAACTGAAATTGAATATTCCACCATTTGAGGGTAGATATGTTCCTGATATATATCTTACTTGGGAGTTAGAAACTGAACAACGATTTACATGTTTACAATATCCTGAGGAGAGACGAGTTGCTGCTGCTGTTTGTGCTTTCACTAGTTTTGCATGTGTATGGTGGTCTGAACATTGTAGATTGTATCCTATTCCAACTACTTGGGCTGCTTTGAAAACTGCTATGCGTACGCGTTGGGTTCCACCATATTATCAACGTGAATTGCTTCAAAAATTGCAGCGTTTAAGACAAGGAAAAAATTCTGTAGAAGAATATTAT
>NW_021316210.1:0-1017 GCF_002162155.2 Triticum dicoccoides | reverse complement strand
ACTCCTGATTCCATTTTGAAAGATGATATTAATAGAGCTAATAAAGCAAAACAGGAGACGAATAAGAGTGAAAATCAGATTGTGGCAAAAGAATTTGAGCAACAAATGAAGCCTAATAATAAACCATCTAGTGTTGCTTCTGAAATTAAATTGAAAAGTGCATGTTTATTTGCCACCAAATCTGATATTGATGAGCTAGATTTCAGCAAATCTGTTTGCTATGCTTTTGTGTGCAAAGAGGCATTATTTTCATTCGAGGATGTGCCTTCCTCTTTGCCTCCTGCTGTCACTAACATTTTGCAGGAGTTCGCTGACGTCTTTCCACAAGACGTGCCACCGGGATTACCGCCTATTCGAGGGATTGAGCATCAGATTGACTTAATTCCCGGTGCTTCACTGCCAAACCGTGCACCATACCATACCAATCCAGAGGAGACGAAGGAGATTATGCTTCAAGTACAAGAGCTTCTCGACAAAGGTTATATACGCGAATCCCTTAGTCCTTGTGCTGTTCCTATTATTCTAGTGCCGAAAAAGGATGGTACATCACGTATGTGTGTTGACTGTAGAGGCATTAATAATATTACTATTCGTTATCGTCATCCTATTCCTAGGCTAGATGATATGCTTGATGAATTGAGTGGCTCTACAATATTCTCCAAAGTTGATTTGCGTAGTGGATACCATCAAATTCGTATGAAATTGGGAGATGAATGGAAAACAGCATTCAAAACTAAGTTTGGATTATATGAGTGGTTAGTCATGCCTTTTGGGTTAACTAATGCACCTAGTACTTTCATGAGATTAATGAACGAAGTTTTACGTGCTTTCATTGGACGATTTGTGGTAGTTTACTTTGATGACATATTGATTTATAGCAGATCTTTGGAAGAACATTTGGAACATTTACGTGCTGTTTTTATTGCTCTACGTGATGCACGTTTGTTTGGTAACCTTGGGAAGTGCACCTTTTGCACCGACCGAGTATCTTTTCTTGGCTATGTTGTTACTCCACAG
>NW_021316209.1:0-1318 GCF_002162155.2 Triticum dicoccoides | reverse complement strand
GAAAGTGTCTGTTGGGTTGACATGGATCAAGACTGGGATTTGTCACTCCATATGACGGAGAGGTATCACTGGGCCCACTCGGTAATGCATCATCATAATGAGCTCAAAGTGACCAAGTGTCTGGTCACGGGATCATGCATTACGGTACGAGTAAAGTGACTTGCCGGTAACGAGATTGAACGAGGTATTGGGATACCGACGATCGAATCTCGGGCAAGTAACATACCGATTGACAAAGGGAATTGTATACGGGGTTGCTTGAATCCTCGACATCGTGGTTCATCCGATGAGATCATCGAGGAGCATGTGGGAGCCAACATGGGTATCCAGATCCCGCTGTTGGTTATTGACCGGAGAGCGATCTCGGTCATGTCTACATGTCTCCCGAACCCGTAGGGTCTACACACTTAAGGTTCGGTGACGCTACGGTTGTAGGGATATGTATATGCAGTAACCCGAATGTTGTTAGGAGTCCCGGATGTGTGACACTCCAAAACTTTGTGGTTTTGAGGAGAGACCTTTTTAAAAAATTTCTTTTTCAGAAAAACCTTCCTCTTAAAAACCTCCTTTTGCCTTGGCAAGGATTTTATTTCTTTCAAACTTTGGTGGTTGATCTTTTGCAAACTTCTTCTCTGTCAGTTCCCTCTAAATTTTTTTTGGGAGTTTTAATTTGTTTTATTTTAAGTGAAGCCCTATGAAAATTTGAGATTTTCTTATCTTTGAAGCCACTCTTGGCTTTGTATTTTTTGTCCATGAGATAAAACCCCTCCAAAACCTCCCCTCCCCCTTGTGATCAACCTAAGTTCTCTGTCCCAACTAATCCAAACTGGTTTTGGATTTTATTCTAATTATTTCTCCCCCTCAAATCAATTCTGAAAATTATTTGGAGCCTGAGGGATTTTCAAAGCAAGTACCCTTTTTCATTTGAGTTTTGACCTCAAACCAATTCTCCTGGATTGTCCTTTGAACCCACAACCCAGAACCATCTTGATCCGCTCCTCCTCTTTTCAAATTTTTCAAAATACAGTCTCTGCAAGTTTGGACCAGATTTGCCAAATTTGGTGAAATTCATATCCACACTGCTCCAAAAATTCCACCAAAAATCATGCGGACTACTTGAGCAAGGAGAAGCCACTCCACCAAAAATCAGCTCAAGGAAAAATCACCAGAGGCCAATTTCATTCGGTCGAACACCTTGTGGGCACTGTTACTGTTCAAAGTTCAGAAAATTCAGTTTCAGTGTCATCTTCCGTCCGTCAGTTTCAGTCACGCGGCCACAGTGCCCTTGGCACGTTCCTCGCCGCCTCTTCCTCTTGTC
>NW_021316208.1:0-1147 GCF_002162155.2 Triticum dicoccoides | reverse complement strand
AAATAAATAATAACTTTATTATTGCCTCTAGGGCATATTTCCTTCAGTCTCCCACTTGCACTAGAGTCAATAATCTAGATTACACTGTAATGAATCTAACACCCATGGAGCTTTGGTGCTGATCATGTTTTGCTCGTGGAAGAGGCTTAGTCAACGGGTCTGCAATATTCAGATCCGTATGTATCTTGCAAATCTCTATGTCTCCCACCTGGACTAGATCCCGGATGGAGTTGAAGCGTCTCTTGATGTGTTTGGTCCTTTTGTGAAATCTGGATTCCTTTGCCAAGGCAATTGCACCAGTATTGTCACAAAAGATTTTCATTGGACCCGATGCACTAGGTATGACACCTAGATCGGATATGAACTCCTTCATCCAGACTCCTTCATTTGCTGCTTCCGAAGCAGCTATGTATTCCGCTTCACATGTAGATCCCGCTACGACGCTTTGTTTAGAACTGCACAACTGACAGCTCCACCGTTTAATGTAAACACGTATCCGGTTTGCGATTTAGAATCGTCCGGATCAGTGTCAAAGCTTGCATCAACGTAACCTTTTACGATGAGCTCTTTGTCACTTCCATATACGAGAAACATATCCTTAGTCCTTTTCAGGTATTTCAGGATGTTCTTGACCGCTGTCCAGTGATCCATTCCTGGATTACTTTGGTACCTCCCTGCTAAACTTATAGCAAGGCACACATCAGGTCTGGTACACAGCATTGCATACATGATAGAGCCGATGGCTGATGCATAGGGAACATCTTTCATATTCTCTCTATCTTCTGCAGTGGTCGGGCATTGAGTCTTACTCAATTTCACACCTTGTAACACAGGCAAGAACCCTTTCTTTGCTTGATCCATTTTGAATTTCTTCAAAATTTTGTCAAGGTATGTGCTTTGTGAAAGTCCAATTAAGCGTCTTGATCTGTCTCTATAGATCTTAATGCCTAATATGTAAGCAGCTTCACCGAGGTCTTTCATTGAAAAACTTTTATTCAAGTATCCCTTTATGCTATCCAGAAATTCTATATCATTTCCAATCAGTAATATGTCATCCACATATAATATCAGAAATGCTACAGAGCTCCCACTCACTTTCTTGTAAATACAGGCTTCTCCAAAAGTCTGTATAAAACCAAATGCTTTG
>NW_021316207.1:0-778 GCF_002162155.2 Triticum dicoccoides | reverse complement strand
GGATCATGCATTACAGTACGAGTAAAGTGACTTGCCGGTAACGAGACTGAACAAGGTATTGGGATACCGACGATCGAGTCTCGGGCAAGTAACGTACCGATTGACAAAGGGAATTGCATACAGGGTTTGATCGAATCCTCGACATCGTGGTTCATCCGATGACAACATCGAGGAGCATGTGGGAGCCATCATGGGTATCCAGATCCCGCTGTTGGTTATTGACCTGAGAGCGTCTAGGTCATGTCTGCATGTCTCCCGAACCCGTAGGGTCTACACACTTAAGGTTCGGTGACGCTAGGGTTATTAGGAAGACTAGTATGTGACTACCAAATATTGTTCGGAGTCCCGGATGGGATCCTGGACGTCACGAGGAGATCCGGAAGGGTCCGGAGGTAAAGATTTATATATGGGAAGTTGTCAAACGGACACCGGGAAGTTTCGGGGTCATACCGGTATTGTACCGGGGCCACCGGAAGGGTTCCGGGGGTCCACCGGGAGGGGCCACCCCTCCCGGGGGGGCCACATGGGCTGCGTGGGGCAGGGAGCCAGCCCCTGGTGGGCTGGCCGCACCCCCTCCCTTGGGCCCATGCGCCTAGGGTTGAGGGGGGAACCCTAGAGGGGGCGCCCCCCTTGACTTGGGGGGCAAGCCACCCTCTCCCCTCTCCCCTAGGCCGCCGCACCCCCCCCCCTAGATGGGTTCTAGGGGGCCGGCCCCCTTCTCCCTTCCCCCTATAAATAGAGGGGTGAGGGGAGGGCAGCCGGACCACCCTCCAAGGCG
>NW_021316206.1:0-1073 GCF_002162155.2 Triticum dicoccoides | reverse complement strand
AGATTCAGACCATTCTAGACTATAAGGAGTATACTAATATCACTCGTTTATTCCATCTTGCTTGTAAAGCTGAACGTGAAGTGCAGGATCGACAAGCATTGGGGCGAACTAACTTTTCTGCAGGCCGACCTTCATCATGGACACCACGTGCATCTTCTACTTCAACTGCACCAGCACCTCCATCCGGTGCCACCTCCAGCCGTGATACAAGAAAACAGGCACAACCACCATTATCTTCCAAGAGCGCACCTGCGGGTCCTGCACAACGTTCTTCTTCTTCCATGGCATCAACAGGGCACACAAGTGATATTATTTGTCGTCGTTGTAAGGGAGGAGGTCATTATGCGAGGGAATGCAAATCTCCGCGTGTGATGATTGCTACCGCGGATGGTGGATATGAGTCCGCTAGTGACTATGATGAGGAGACATTGGCTCTTATTACATGTGAAGAACATGGTGGAGATGATTCTGATCATGAGACGCAATACATGGCTCCTGAAGACGCTGACAGGTATGAATGTTTAGTTGCTCAACGTGTTTTGAGTGTGCAGGTCACACAAGCTGAGCAAAATCAGAGGCACAATTTGTTCCATACCAAGGGAGTTGTGAAGGAACGTTCTGTGCGCGTAATAATAGACGGAGGGAGCTGCAACAACTTGGCTAGCATGGAGATGGTGGAGAAGCTTTCTCTCACCACAAGACCACATCCACATCCTTACTACATCCAATGGTTCAACAACAGCGGCAAGGTTAAGGTAACACGTGCTGTTCGTGTGCATTTTAGTATCTCTACATATGCTGATTATGTTGATTGTGATGTGGTACCTATGCAAGCATGTTCCTTATTACTTGGTAGACCATGGCAATTTGATAAAAATTCTGTACACCATGGTAGAAACAATCACTATACTCTTGTTCATAAGGATAAAAATATTACTTTGCTTCCTATGACTCCTGATTCCATTTTGAAAGATGATATTAATAGGGCTAATAAAGCACAACAGGAGAAGAATAAGAGTGAAAATCAGATTGTGGCAAAAGAATTTGAGCAACAAATGAAGCCTAATAATAAA
>NW_021316205.1:0-2483 GCF_002162155.2 Triticum dicoccoides | reverse complement strand
GGTGGTGTACCCCGCCCCCAAACGAATCTGGCTCTTCGACCAAAGCAGGGGCCAGCTTACGCAGGCGCTAAGGGTAATCTCATCTTCTTCGTCGGCCCCAGCGGGTCGAATCGGAGGTAACAACTCGTCGCAGCCTGGCAGCACCCAAACCAGTTCAACCCTATACAAGGTGGATGTCATCGGATTACCGTGGAACACGGGGTTGCCCGGTTGAACGATTCTGCCCTTGGCGACATTGACCAACTCACGCCCACAAAGTGCAGGAGAGTGCAAGGAACATCGGCGGCGCCCTGCGAAAACATGTAGGGCGTCAGGGATACCCAGTCAAAGGCAAGGAGATGAAGTCATCGGCCGAGAGGCTTAGTTACCCTAATGCCGTCGAGCTCGGCTAATGTCGAGGCACCGCCAACGGCGGGCGTGCAACTGATGGAGGGGCCGCTTGCTGGCGAGGTGCCGACCGGCGTACACCCGGGTGCATTAAGCTCCAATGCCCATGCTGGCGCCGGAGACACGAATACCACCTCCGCCGGAGACACCAATGGCACCGCCGGAGACACCAATGGCACCGCCTGCGCGTTGTGCGAGTTGCTGGCCGTGAAGCTGGGAACCGGGGGAGGCCCCTGTTGGCCGCCCGCAATCCACGTCGTCAGCCCATGAATCAACATAGGCACCATGGCGGTGAGCGTTGTTCCCAGTTGTTGTTGCACTTGCTCTTGGACAATCTCCGGAATCCGCGCCACTTGTGCCTTGAGTGCTTCAACCTCGCGCGACTGGCTTTCTGAGCTGGTCTTTTTCTCCTTTCGCCCACCAGCGGTATAGTATGACGACCATTTTGTGGACAAGCCTTTGCCGGCCACACGACCAGCTGATGTCGGCTTACTGAGCTTATCCTTGTTTTTCATTACGTTCAACGCCCTATTTAAAGGGGTGTCGAAAGGGGAGCTCTGAGACGACCCCGCGCTACTGCTTTCAGTGTCTTGCGGAAGGAACGTGAACCATTTAGAAATATTGGGGATTAATTAGAATGCAACCATATGGAGCTAATTACGCGGGGGTGTATTCCTTACCAGAACAAGCTCGAGCGCCCTGGTCTTCGGATCCGTGGTAAGCTCCTTTGTTACCGGGTCCTCCTTGTACCGGGCCTGAGAAAGTTCCTGGTCTGCTTGTCACGGTATTTCTTGAAGTGGGGCGGTAGGCCTTGCTCGGCACGCTCCGCGTCCTCCTTGTCCCATATAGGCTCCGGCACTTTGTAACCACCGGGACCGAGTTGGTGGACCCCTAAGTTCAACTACCGCATTTCTTTCCCCCACTAACTTGATTCGGAGGTTGCGCTGCTCTCGCACTTGATCTTGAACTCCTTGTAGTCATCTTCGCTCATCAAAGGATATTACGCCTTGATCTTCTCATAACTATCACCCTTTTCAATCATTGCCTTCACCGTGCTTCTCCAAGTAGACAGGGCCGTGCTCATCCTCGTGTGGGCGGCACTGTTCACTTTGTTCCCTGAGAGGCGTGTGTTTGCAAATTCAGCGGGGAACTTGTATCGTTCGTGCAGCTTCGTGAAGAGGAGGCTGCGCAAATTCCCTCGGTCCTTATGCCTTAGGTTCTCGGTGTTGATCGAGACGGTGCTCCGGAGAATGCACCCGAGCTAAACCGAGTACCCCTTGACTACTTCTTTGGGCGCCGTCGGATGCCCGTCAGAGTTCACTTCCGTAAATTCCTCCTTGATGGTGCCGAGCACGTTCGGGCGCCGGTCCTTCCGTTGCCTCTTCGGTTGGCTGCCATCTGTGCGTGCGCCGCCATCATCAGTGGTGGCATCCTCGGCAGCACCATCAGTGGTGTCATCCCCGACGCCACTAGGGGTTGTGTAGTCAGGATCGGTGTCTTTCGCGGCGTCCTCATAGCGGTGAGGTTCTTCCTCCAACTCCTGGGATAGCTCCCAGAATTGCTTGCCGCCTGAACCGCCAGCCTCATCGTTGTGGGCCATGTTTCGCTCTAAATAGGAAAAAAGTTTGGTCAAAAAGTTGGTTATTGTCAAGGAACAAGATCATGGTCTCATCATTTAGGGTTTGTCATCACCGAGGCATCCTAAAAGCTAAGCTTTTGTCATTTAGGGTTTGTCGACGCCGAGGCACCCTAAAAGCCTAAGCGTACATCATTTAGGTTCTCATCGACACCGAGGCACCCTAAAAGCCAAGGTTTCATCATTTAGGGTTTGTCGACGCCGAGGCACCCTAAATGCTAAGTTAAGTTTTCATCATTTAGGGTTTATCGATGCCGAGGCACCCTAGGTTGGGCCTAATCACTTGGCACTAATCACTTGGCTCTCTTGCCACCTATGTTGGGTTTATCATCTAGGGTTTATCGATGCTAAGGAGAATTCTAAGTTGGGCCTAATCACTTGGCTCTATTGCCACCTATGGTTTAATGCAGCAAGAATAAAGGGGCAGTTGATCCTACTGAATTAAGTACTAAGATACCCC
>NW_021316204.1:0-955 GCF_002162155.2 Triticum dicoccoides | reverse complement strand
GTGGCCATGTCAACTGTATCTCTGCCGAAGAAGCTCAAGAGGATCCCAACGTCGTTCTCGGTACGCTTCTTGTTAATTGCCACCCGGCATCTGTTCTTTTCGATACAGGAGCCTCTCATTCTTTTATATCTGAAAACTATGCTCGCTTGCATAACGTCGCATTCGGTGATATGCCAACCTCTATGGTAATTCAAACTCCGGGATCCAAATGGCAAACTTCTAGAGTAAGCCATGGAAATGAAATCCAAGTCGACAGACTTGTTTTCCTTGCCTCTTTGATAGCCCTTAAATTTTCAGATATCAATATCATTCTGGGTATGGACTGGATGTCAGCTCATCAAGCCAAAATTGATTGCTTCTCTAGGACTGTTCAACTCACCCATCCTTCGGGGAAGATAGTCAATGTCTTGACCCGAATAGCTAAGCGACAATTATATTCTCTTAACGCCAGCCCTTTGCCAGACTTTGAGGACGTTCCGGTAGTCCGTGACTTTCCGGATGTCTTCCCAGAAGAATTGCCAGGTGTTCCACCTGACAGGGATGTTGAGTTCGTAATAGACCTCATTCCGGGAACCGTTCCGATTGCTAGAAGACCCTATAAGATGGCACCACTAGAGCTAGCCGAGCTTAAGAAACAACTCGATGAGTCCTTGAAAAAGGGTTTCATCCGACCTAGCTCATCCCCGTGGGCTTGCCCCGTCCTATTCGTCAAGAAGAAGGATGGTACGGACCGGATGGTTGTAGATTACCGACCTGTCAATTTGGTCACAATCAAGAACAAATATCCGCTCCCCAGGATCAACGACCTTTATGATCAGCTCGCTGGATCCTCAGTCTTCTCCAAGATGGATTTGAGGTTGGGCTACCATCAAATCAAAATCAGAAACGGGGACATTCCTAAAACGGCCTTTGTTACTCGTTATGGCCAATACGAGTACACCGTCATGTCCTTCGG
>NW_021316203.1:0-1352 GCF_002162155.2 Triticum dicoccoides | reverse complement strand
GGGGGGAGAAAGCAACCGTGAGTACTCATCCAAAGTACTCGCAAGCAAGGAACTACACTACATATGCATGGGTATATGTGTAAGGAGGCCATATCAGTGGACTGAACTGCAGAATGCCAGAATAAGAGGGGGATAGCTAATCCTGTCGAAGACTACGCTTTTGGCAGCCTCCGTCTTGCATCAAGTAAAAGAGTGTAGATTGAAGTCCTCCAAGTAGCATCTCCAAGTAGCATATCCAGGTAGCATCTCCAAGCGCATCTCCAGTCGCATCGCATAGCATAATCCTACCCGGCGATCCCCTCCTCATATCCCTGAGGGAGAGCGACCACCGGTTGTATCTGGCACTTGGAAGGGTGTGTTTTATTAATTATCCGGTTCTAGTTGTCATAAGGTCAAGGTACAACTCCAAGTCGTCCTGTTACCGAAGATCACGGCTACTCGAATAGATTAACTTCCCTGCAGGGGTGCACCACATAACCCAACACGCTCGATCCCATTTGGCCGGACACACTTTCCTGGGTCATGCCCGGCCTCGGAAGATCAACACGTCGCAGCCCCACCTAGGCAAAACAGAGAGGCCAGCACGCCGGTCTAAACCTAAGCGCACAGGGGTCTGGGCCCATCGCCCATAGCACACCTGCACGTTGCGAGGGCGGCCGGAAGCAGAACTAGCCCCCTTAATACAAGAGCAGGCTTACGTTCCAATCCGGCGCGGGCCGCTCCGTCGCTGACGTCTGAAGTGCTTCGGCTGATACCACGATGTCGGGATACCCATAACTACTCCCACGTAGATGGTTAGTGCGTATAGGCTCGTAGCCGACTCAGATCAAATACCAAGATCTCGTTAAGTGTGTTAAGTATCCGCGAACGCCGAACAGGGCCAGGCCCACCTGTCTCCTAGGTGGTCTCAACCTGCCCTGCCGCTCCGCCACAAAGTAACAATCGGGGGCCGTCGGGAACCCAGGCCCACCTCTACCGGGATGGAGCCACCTGCCCCTTCAGCCCCCATCTCCGAACAGTATCACAGGTAATGTAACAGTGTAAAGTATATAGTATATGCTCGTGATCACCTCCCGAAGTGATCACAGCCCAGTAGTATAGCATGGCAGACGGACAAGAGTGTAGGGCCACTGATGGAACACTAGCATCCTATACTAAGCATTTAGGATTGCGGGTAAGGTATCAATGACTGTAGCAGCAATGACAGGCTATGCATCAGAATAGGATTAACGGAAAGCAGTAACATGCTACACTACTCTAATGCAAGCAGTATAGAGAAGAGTAGGCGATATCTGGTGATCAAGGGGGGGGGGCTTGCCTGGTTGCTCTGGCAAGAGAGAGGGGTCGTCAAC
>NW_021316202.1:0-1170 GCF_002162155.2 Triticum dicoccoides | reverse complement strand
ATCATGATACTAAATTTCTTAGCCACTTTTGGAGATGTTTATGGGCTAAGTTGGGGACTAAACTGCTTTTTAGTACTACTTGTCACCCCCAAACTGATGGACAAACTGAAGTAGTCAATAGAACGTTGTCTACTATGCTTAGGGCTGTTTTGAAGAATAATAAGAAAATGTGGGAGGAATGCTTGCCTCATATTGAATTTGCTTATAATCGTTCATTGCATTCTACTACTAAGATGTGCCCTTTTGAAGTTGTGTATGGTTTCCTACCTCGTGCACCTATTGATTTGTTGCCTCTTCCATCTTCGGAGAAGGTTAATTTTGATGCTAAACAACGTGCTGAATTGATTTTAAAAATGCATGAGTTAACTAAGGAAAACATTGAGCGCATGAATGCTAAATATAAACTTGCTGGAGATAAGGGTAGAAAACATGTTGTGTTTGCACCTGGAGATCTTATTTGGTTACATTTGCGTAAGGATAGATTTCCTGATTTGCGCAAATCAAAGCTAATGCCACGTGCTGATGGTCCCTTTAAGGTGTTAGAGAAAATAAATGATAATGCATATAAACTTGAGCTGCCTGCAGATTTTGGGGTTAGTCCCACTTTTAACATTGCAGATTTGAAGCCTTATTTGGGTGAGGAAGATGGACTTCCGTCGAGGACGACTTCATTTCAAGAAGGGGAGGATGATGAGGACATCAATACAATTGTTACACCCACAGCCTCTGCTGCTATACATACTGGACCAATTACTAGAGCTCGTGCACGCCAACTAAATTACCAGGTACTTTCGTTTCTTGGTAATGATTCTAATGTTCATGAGAATATGATGCTGCCTAAATTGGATACATTTGTTTTGCTTACAAATGAAGGACCTAGCTTGGAGAAGGATGAACATTGGAGCAAGAACAAGCATGGAGATGATGGCATGCGCAAGGGGAACAAGAACGGAGTTACAAGTGATGATTTCAGGACTTTGAAGCCACCATAATGGGTGCATGAAGCCTTGGACGAAATATACAAGATGCCACTTCATAAATTTCGTCCCGAGGCTATTTTAGGTGCTGCGTCACCTTATTATTGGGCCAGGCCCATGTAATTTCGAAATACATAAGTATAGGCTATTTTTAGAGTCCGTATGTGTGGGGAAACAAGAGATAGGGTTGATT
>NW_021316201.1:0-997 GCF_002162155.2 Triticum dicoccoides | reverse complement strand
TAATTTCAAAAAATTTCCTACGCACACGCAAGATCATGTGATGCATAGCAACGAGGGGAGAGTGTTGTCTACGTACCCAACGCAGACCGACTGCGGAAGCGATGACATGACGTAGAGGAAGTAGTCGTACGTCTTCACGATCCAACCGATCAAGCACCGAAACTACGGCACCTCCGAGTTCGAGCACACGTTCAGCTCGATGACGATCCCCGGACTCCGATCCAGCAAAGTGTCGGGGAAGAGTTCCGTCAGCACGACGGCGTGGTGACGATCTTGATGAACTACAGCAGCAGGGCTTCGCCTAAACTCCGCTACAGTATTATCGAGGTATATGGTGGCAGGGGGCACCGCACACGGCTAAGGAATAGATCACGTGGATCAACTTGTTGTGTCTTTGGTGCTAGCCCTGCCCCTCTATTTATATGTTGAGCCCCGGGGTCGAAACTTGGAGCAAAAACCTCCTCAAAGTCGGTTTTGCCCGAAAGGCAAGAGTCCCACTCGGACTCCAGGACCAAACGCCACAATCCTTGGCGTCTGGCCCAGACGCCATGGGCCTCGGCGTCTGGCCCAGGGCCAGACGCCAGGGTCTCCTGCGTTTGGCCCCCTGGCCTCCGCAAGACTCCTTTTTGCACCGACCTAAAGCCTCATGGGCTTGACCCCTTGGCCTAACCATATCATCCAATATATGAATCTTTACGTCTCGACCATTTCGAGACTCCTCGTCATGTCCCCGATCTCATCCGGGACTCCGAACTCCTTCGGTACATCAAAACATGTAAACTCATAATATAACTGTCATCGTAACCTTAAGCGTGCGGACCCTACGGGTTCGAGAACAATGTAGACATGACCGAGACACGTCTCCGGTCAATAACCAATAGCGGGACCTGGATGCCCATATTGGCTCCTACATATTCTACGAAGATCTTTATCGGTCAGACCGCATAACAACATACGTTGTTCCCTTTATCATCGGTATGTTACTTGCCCGAGATTC
>NW_021316200.1:0-746 GCF_002162155.2 Triticum dicoccoides | reverse complement strand
AAAAATAATTAAAAAATAAAGCAAAAAACAAAAGAAAATAAATAATGTAGAAAACAAAACAAAAAAACTGGGAAAAAAATTAAAAATAGCAACAATAAGTAAAGAAAACAAAAAAACAAAAAAGTGTTTTCAAATTTGAAAACTAATGGCACTAACAGAAAGTTTATAATTTTTCTAAAACTCAAAGCAAAAAGAATTGAAAAATAAAGCAAAAAACAAAAGAAAATAAATAATGCAGAAAACAAAACAAAAAACTGGAAAAAAAATAAAAATAGCAACAATAATTAAAGAAAACGAAAAAAACAAAAAAAGTGCCTCCTACTGAGCCCCCACGGCCTGAATATGACTAGAAACCCTACCATGGGCCAGGATTCAGGCCCGCAGGAGACCTAGTAGGCCCACAGACACAGACAGTGGATTTAGGCCCATAAGCCTGTAGTAGAGAGCAGCTCGAAGTGGTCTGCTCGGCAGAGCTTATAAACCACTCCAAGCCCCTCTCGGCTAGCGAGGTGGGACTAAACATCCCACCGCACTGCGCCAGTTCTAGCACACAACCTTTGGTCCTGGTTGTTGCCACCAACCGGGACTAAAGGGGTGCATTGGTCCTGGTTCGTGGCACCAACCGGGACCAATGCCCCCATTTAGTCCCAGTTGGTGCCACCAACCGGGACCAAAGGCCGCCGCTTCCCGCCCTTTGGGCTGCTAAAAAGAGGCCTTGGTCCCGGTTGGTGGCACCAACCGAGACT
>NW_021316199.1:0-898 GCF_002162155.2 Triticum dicoccoides | reverse complement strand
CTTTTTAGTACTACTTGTCACCCCCAAACTGATGGACAAACTGAAGTAGTCAATAGAACGTTGTCTACTATGCTTAGGGCTGTTTTGAAGAATAATAAGAAAATGTGGGAGGAATGCTTGCCTCATATTGAATTTGCTTATAATCGTTCATTGCATTCTACTACTAAGATGTGCCCTTTTGAAGTTGTGTATGGTTTCCTACCTCGTGCACCTATTGATTTGTTGCCTCTTCCATCTTCGGAGAAGGTTAATTTTGATGCTAAACAACGTGCTGAATTGATTTTAAAAATGCATGAGTTAACTAAGGAAAACATTGAGCGTATGAATGCTAAATATAACTTGCTGGAGATAAGGGTAGAAAACATGTTGTGTTTGCACCTGGAGATCTTGTTTGGTTACATTTGCGTAAGGATAGATTTCCTGATTTGCGCAAATCAAAGCAAATGCCACGTGCTGATGGTCCCTTTAAGGTGTTAGAGAAAATAAATGATAATGCATATAAACTTGAGTTGCCTGCAGATTTTGGGGTTAGTCCCACTTTTAACATTGCAGATTTGAAGCATTATGTGGGTGAGGAAGATGAACTTCCGTCGAGGACGACTTCATTTCAAGAAGGGGAGGATGATGAGGACATCAATACAATTGTTACACCCATAGCCCCTGCTGCTATACATACTGGACCAATTACTAGAGCTCGTGCACGCCAACTAAATTATCAGGTACTTTCGTTTCTTGGTAATGATTCTAATGTTCATGAGAATATGATGCTGCCTAAATTGGATACATTTGTTTTGCTTACAAATGAAGGGCCTAGCTTGGAGAAGGATGAACATTGGAGCAAGAACAAGCATGGAGATGATGGCATGCGCAAGGGGAACAAGAACGGAGTTACAAGTGA
>NW_021316198.1:0-977 GCF_002162155.2 Triticum dicoccoides | reverse complement strand
TTTAAAGTGTTTTTCCTTGTTCTGCACTAAACATCAAGTTAACTTGTTTAATCATGCATGAAAATAGTACAGATGGATAGATTGGATTTTTCTGATCATTTTTCATATATAATTTGTCTGATTTGGAGTTACAGAATAAAAGTTATGAATTTTTGAAGTTTAAACTATATTCTGGAATTTCCTATATTAGATTAAATCCAGAAAATCAATTACTGCGTCAGCCTGACGTCAGTGTGACATCAGCAGGTCAACGGGACACGTCCGGGTCAAACCTGACAGTGGGTCCCGCGTGTCAGTGTGATTAATTAAACTAAAATTAATTTAAACTAATCCTAATTAGTTAACAGGGCTGGGCCCCACCTGTCATTGACTCAGGAGAGTCAACCAGGGCCCACCCGTGGTCAAACCCGGGTCGGCTGCACCGGCGTTTAGCCGCTGGCGAGCCCGACGCGGCGGCGGAAGTGATTTTTGCCGTTCCGGCAACCAAACGAGCCGCGGAGGCCACCAGAGAGGAGCTGAGGTCGAGCCGCAGCTCTTGGTGGAGTCCGTTGGGGTCGGGGTGGCCGGAGTTGGCGCCGGCGACGACTTTGGCGGCCACCGGAGTTCGGCCGAAGTCGAACTTGTCGCTAGGGGGGTCGGTGAGGTGCGGGGAGTAGCTAGTTAGGTGCTACGTGACGCGGTGAGCATGATGGACACCGTGGAGTGGTCGGAGGGTGACCGGGAGCACGTCGGCGACGAGCTCCACGGTGGTGGGTGCGGTTGAGCTCCGGGAGGTCGCTACACGGCTCGGGAACGAGAGAGGGAGGGTAGGAGGGGTAGCTAGGCTCACAGCGCACCCGTAGAGGCCACCGGCGGGGTCGGGGACGAGCTGAGGTGGCGACGGTGTTGAAGGGGATCTCCGGCGACGGCGGTTCGGGCGAGGTCGTTGCGGTGGACTCGGGCGTTGCGAGCGCTCGGGGCTCGGCTTGCTCGATGAA
>NW_021316197.1:0-711 GCF_002162155.2 Triticum dicoccoides | reverse complement strand
ACTCCCTCGCGACGCCACGGAGACGCCTCGACCCCCTCGACCGCCTCTCTCCTCCCCTGGACCCCGTTCCCTCCTCTGCTTCCCTCCCGCGCACACCACCGAGCGGAGCTCGCCGCCATCGTCGCCGTACCGATGGCCACCGGCCACCCCTAGCCTCACCGACGCCCCAGGAAGCTCCGCGGGTCCTCCCTCTACCTCCCCAACGAGCCACGAGGCCCCGGACGTGCCGCATCGCCGCCATCGACGTCGTCTTCTACCTTGGACCCGCCGGCCATCTTCGTCAAATTCGTCGGCTCCGGTGCCTCCCCGAGCTCGCCGAGGCCACCACTGCACCCGATGTGAGCTCCTGTGTTGTTTCCCCCTCTCCGTTCTCTCGTTTGCACACCGCAGCTGCCACTTTGCTGACGACCGGATCTCGCTGCCGCCGGCCATGCTGCCGTCGCGGCCATGGCCTGTTTCGGTCGCGTCCGAGCACGGCTTTGAGCTCGTGGGGCTCACAGGAAGCCCATGCGCAGCTCAACTTGCCCAAAACCCCACCAGGGCCTCGCGCCCGTTACCACCCGAACTCCGGCGCCGCCGCGAGCTCCGTTCCGACGAGCCCCGGCGTTCCCGCAGCCTCCCACCTACCCCATCAGATGCGGGAGAGCCCGGGCTACGCCCCGGTGCCCCCAGTCGCCGCCTCCGTCGCCTTTAGCGCAAGTCCGGCGCGTT
>NW_021316196.1:0-714 GCF_002162155.2 Triticum dicoccoides | reverse complement strand
ACGCCTCGACCCCCTCGACCGCCTCTCTCCTCCCCTGGACCCCGTTCCCTCCTCTGCTTCCCTCCCGCGCACACCACTGAGCGGAGCTCGCCGCCATCGTCGCCGTACCCATGGCCACCGGCCAACCCTAGCCTCACCGACGTCCCAGGAAGCTCCGCGGGTCCTCCCTCTACCTCCCCAACGAGCCACGAGGCCCCGGACGTGCCGCATCGCCGCCATCGACGTCGTCTTCTACCTCGGACCCGCCGGCCATCTTCGTCAAATTCGTCGGCTCCGGTGCCTCCCCGAGCTCGCCGAGGCCACCACTGCACCCGTTGTGAGCTCCTGTGCTGTTTCCCCCTCTCCGTTCTCTCGTTTGCACACCGCAGCTGCCACTTTGCCGACGACCGGAGCTCGCTGCCGCCGGCCATGCTGCCGTCGCGGCCATGGCCTGTTTCGGTCGCGTCCGAGCACGGCTTTGAGCTCGTGGGGCTCACAGGAAGCCCATGCGCAGCTCAGCTTGCCCAAAACCCCACCAGGGCCTCGCGCCCGTTACCACCCGAACTCCGGCGCCGCCGCGAGCTCCGTTCCGACGAGCCCCGGCGTTCCCGCAGCCTCCCACCTACCCCATCAGATGCGGGAGAGCCCGGGCTACGCCCCGGTGCCCCCAGTCGCCGCCTCCGTCGCCTTTAGCGCAAGTCCGGCGCGTTGCCGCCGCCATTTTGGTCGCCGCCG
>NW_021316195.1:0-1001 GCF_002162155.2 Triticum dicoccoides | reverse complement strand
AGACTAGGCACAGTGGCCCGGTGTACCAAGTGGCACCCGGTTGGTGGGCTTGGGAACCCTGCTCACATCGTTTGGGGCCGTAAGCGACACCCCGGCCGGATCTCCTTGCGGATGGAACCCGAATAGGCGATAAACCTGGACTAGAGACTTGTTCGGTTAGTCAGGTCGTGGCCGACTCCCTCGCCCGGCTTCCGCTTGAAGGTTGCCGAGGTACATGACGTGTACAGGGCGATAAGTGGCGAAAGCGTGTGTGAAGAAGTACACCCCTGCAGGGTTAACATCATCTATTCGAATAGCCGGATTCCTCGGATATGGAAACTTGGACCCCATTGCATAGTTCATAGACAAGTGAAAGTGGATACTCTAAAATACGCAAGATAAGCGTGAGTGCTATGGATGGCGTTCTCGTAGGGAGACGGGAGCGGATCCATAGTGGTGTATTGATATGGTGGATATGTGGACTCGTGTGCGCCACCTCAAAAGAGTTACTTGCAGTCGTAGTTCAGGTTAGCCACCGAGTCAAAGCTGGCTTGCTACAGTTAAACTCCACCACCCCCCTTGTTGATAATGATGCATGTGTAGATAGATCTGATGTAAGTCTTGCTGGGTACATTTGTACTCACGTTTGCCTATTTTATGTTTTGCAGAGAGACTTCAGTCTCACTAGTAGTTCCGCTTGGACTTCGACGTTTAGCTTGATACCTCAGCTACGATCTTGTGCCCTCGGCAGGATCTGGTAGATAGTCAGGCTTCTCAGCCTTTTTCATTTATAGATGTCTGTACTCAGACATGATAGCTTCCGCTTGTGCCTTGACTTGTATGCTCTGATTGTTGGGTCATGAGACCCATGTTTGTAATGTCTCGCTCCTCGGAGCCTATTGAATAAACTACTTGAGTCGTAGAGTCATTTTGTGATGCCATGTTGTATTGCACATATCGAGCATATTGTGTGTATGTTATTGAAATGCTTGGTATGTGTGGGATCTGACTATCTAGTTGTT
>NW_021316194.1:0-1298 GCF_002162155.2 Triticum dicoccoides | reverse complement strand
ACATTTGATGAGGACATCAATACAATTGTTACACCCACAGCCCCTGCTGCTATACATACTGGACCAATTACTAGAGCTCGTGCACGCCAACTAAATTACCAGGTACTTTCGTTTCTTGGTAATGATTCTAATGTTCATGAGAATATGATGCTGCCTAAATTGGATACATTTGTTTTGCTTACAAATGAAGGGCCTAGCTTGGAGAAGGATGAACATTGGAGCAAGAACAAGCATGGAGATGATGGCATGCGCAAGGGGAACAAGAACGGAGTTACAAGTGATGATTTCAGGACTTTGAAGCCACCATAATGGGTGCATGAAGCCTTGGACGAAATATACAAGATGCCACTTCATAAATTTCGTCCCGAGGCTATTTTAGGTGCTGCGTCACCTTATTATTGGGCCAGGCCCATGTAATTTCGAAATACATAGGTATAGGCTATTTTTAGAGTCCGTATGTGTGGGAAAACAAGAGATAGGGTTGATTTCGGACCCCTCCACCAAGGGCCACGAAATTCCCCCCTCTTCCTCCATATATACAGCCCTTAGGGCATCGTTTAGACTTTGGGTTTTGTTTAGATTAAAAGTTCGCCATAGCTGCAACTTCGCGTACTTCGTTTGTGTTCAACGACCAGACAAAGGCGTCACAGAACCCCACCTTGATCAATAAAACTTTCATCTTATATTCGCAATATCCAGATTGCAATCTTAGTTTCTTGCTTGTTCTTCGTTTGCTCGCAGGAAACAGACCCTCGTGGTCAGGTTGATCGTGCTCCGGCGTGGTCAATAACCTCTCGGAGTTGGTTTAGCAATTGCTAAGGCGCGACGTCCTCGCACGTTCGTAGTCGGATCGTCAAAGTCGACTTCCACCAAAGCGAAATCCACCATCTCATCGAAAGACGGGACACCTTTGCCTCTATCAAGTGGTATCAGATTTCCAGGTTGCTCGGTGAGATTTTACAGTTTTTCGTAGTTTAGATCGAGTCTGTTCTTCATACCTATAGTCCACGAAAAAGCCACACAAAAAAAAAGAGTCGGGTAGCCACGCTCCGTTTAGGCCCAAAATTTTTCGAAAACGCATTTTTCGAAAAAATTTCTGGCTATCCTATTTTTAGGTGTTTCTGAGTGTTTTGAGACAGGTGCCATTATAGGAAGTTTTTTTTGACCCGTTTCCAGTTTTTGGGTCCGGGCAGTTGAAAAAAAAAATTGGTCGAAAAAATTTCGTGCCCATCCTGTCAGTTTGAGCTAGGAAGAGTTTTGAGACACTCGCCATTATAGTGATTTTTCGCAAAAAAAAA
>NW_021316193.1:0-954 GCF_002162155.2 Triticum dicoccoides | reverse complement strand
GAAACCATACACAACTTCAAAAGGGCACATCTTAGTAGTAGAATGCAATGAACGATTATAAGCAAATTCAATATGAGGCAAGCATTCCTCCCACATTTTCTTATTATTCTTCAAAACAGCCCTAAGCATAGTAGACAACATTCTATTGACTACTTCAGTTTGTCCATCAGTTTGGGGGTGACAAGTAGTACTAAAAAGCAGTTTAGTCCCCAACTTAGCCCATAAACATCTCCAAAAGTGGCTAAGAAATTTAGTATCACGATCTGAAACAATAGTATTTGGCACACCATGCAAGCGAATAATTTCACGAAAGAACAAATCAACAACATTAACAGCATCATCGCTTTTATGACATGGTATAAAGTGTGCCATTTTCGAGAATCTATCCACGACAACAAATATGCTATCCCTCCCCTTCTTTGTTCGAGGTAAACCTAAAAAAAAGTCCATAGATATATCCTCCCAAGGAACACTAGGTACAGGCAAAGGCATATATAAACCATGAGGATTAAGTCGTGACCTAGCTTTTTGACATGTAGTGCAGCGAGCAATAAAACGCTCAACATCCCGTCTCATCTTTGGCCAAAAGAAATGTGTAGCAAGTACGTCCTCCGTCTTCTTCACGCCAAAGTGTCCCATTAATCCTCCTCCATGCGCCTCCTGCAACAACAAAAGACGAACGGAGCTAGCTGGAATGCATAGCTTGTTAGCACGAAACACAAATCCATCGTTAACAACAAACTTGTTCCACATTCTTCCTTCTTTACAATTCTGCATTACATCTTTAAAATCAGCATCATGCACATATTGATCTTTGATGGTCTCCAAACCAAATATTTTGAAGTCAAGTTGTGAAAGCATAGTATAGCGGCGAGACAATGCATCAGCAATAACATTTTCTTTTCCCTTCTTGTGTTTAATGACATAAGGAAAAGTCTCAATGAATTCAACCCA
>NW_021316192.1:0-1600 GCF_002162155.2 Triticum dicoccoides | reverse complement strand
TAGCGATTATGCGATCAGTAGAAAGCTTATGTCCTTAATGCACCGCTCAGTGTGCTGAACCCCAAACGTCGTTTGTGGATGTTGTGAACATCGGACATACACGTTTTGATAACTACGTGATAGTTCAGTTAAACGGTTTAGAGTTGAGGCACTAAAGACGTTTTCGAAACGTCGCGGAACATATGAGATGTTTCGAGGGCTGAAATTGGGATTTCAGGCTCGTGCCCATGTCAAGAGGTATAAGACCTCCGACGATTTTCTTAGCCTGCAAACTAAGGGAGAAAAGCTCAATCGTTGAGCTTGTGCTCAGATTGTCTGAGTATAACAATCACTTGAATCAAGTGGGAGTTGATCTTCCAGATGAAATAGTGATAGTTTCTCCGAAGTCATTACCACCAAGCTGCTAGAGCTTCGTGATGAACTATAATATATCAGGGACATATATGATGGTCCTTGAGATATTCGCAATGTTTGACACCGCGAAAGTAGAAATCAAGAAGGAGCATCAATCATTGATGGTCAGTGAGACCACTAGTTTCAAGAAGGGCAAGGGCAAGAAGGGATACTTCATGAAACGACAATTCAGCTGCTGCACCAATGAAGAAACCCGAGGTTGAACCCAAACCCGAGACTAAGTGCTTCTGTAATAAGGGGAACAACCACTGGAGCAGCATTACCCTAGATACTTGGTAGATGAGAAGGCTGGCAAGGTCGATAGAAGTATATTGGATATACATTATGTTAATGTGTACTTTACTAGTACTCCTAGTAGCACCAGGGTATTAGATACCGGTTCGGTTGCTAAGTGTTAGTAACTCGAAATAAAAGCTACGGCATAAACGGAGACTAGCTAAAGGTGAGCTGACGATATGTGTTGGAAGTGTTTCCAATGTTGATATGATCAAGCATCACACGCTCCCTCTACCATCGAGATTTGGTGTTTGCGTTGAGCATAGACATGATTGGATTATGTCTATCGCAATACGGTTATTCATTTAAAGAGAATAATGGTTACTCTATTTATTTGAATAATACCTTCAATGGTCTTGCACCTAAAATGAATGGTTCATTGAAATCTCGATCGTAGTGATACACATGTTCATGCCAAAAGATAGTAATGATAGTACCACCTATTTGTGGCACTGCCACGTAAGTCATATCGGTATAAAATGCATGAAGAAGCTCCATGTTGATGGATCTTTGGACTCACTCATTTTTTAAAAGTTTGAGACATGCGAACCATGTCTATTGGTATATATGCATGAAGAAACTCCATGCAAATGGACCGTTTGAACTCACTTGATTTTGAATCACTTGAGATATGCAAATCATACCACATGGGCAAGATGACTGAAAAGCCTCGGTTTCAGTAAGATGGAACAAGATAGCAACTTGTTGGAAGTAACACATTTTGATGTGTGTAGTCCAATGAGTGCTGAGGCATGCAGTGAATATCATTATGTTCTTACTTCACAGATGATTCGAGTAGATGTTGAATATATTTACTTGATGAAACACAAGTCTGAATTATTGAATGGTTCAAGTAATTTCAGAGTAAAGTTGAAGATCATCGTGACAAGAGGATAAAATGTCTATGATA
>NW_021316191.1:0-843 GCF_002162155.2 Triticum dicoccoides | reverse complement strand
GGAATGCCGTTTTGACGTCCATTTGCCATATTTCGTAATCATAGAATGCGGCAATTGCTAACATGATTCGGACGGACTTCAGCTTCGCTACCGGTGAGAAAGTCTCATCGTAGTCAACCCCTTGAACTTGTCGATAACCCTTAGCGACAAGCCGAGCTTTATAGATGGTCACATTACCATCCGCGTCTGTCTTCCTCTTAAAGATCCATTTATTTTCTATGGCTCGCCGCTCAACGGGCAAGTCAGTCAAAGTCCATACTTTGTTTTCATACATGGATCCTATCTCGGATTTCATGGCTTCCAGCCATTTGTCGGAATCCGGGCCCGCCATCGCTTCTTCATAGTTCGAAGGTTCACCATTGTCTAACAGCATGATTTCCAAGACAGGGTTGCCGTACCACTCTGGTGCGGAATGTGTCCTTGTGGACCTTCGAATTTTAGTAGGGGCTTGATCAGAAGTATCTTGATCATTTTCATTAACTTCCTCTCTAGTCGGTGCAGGCACCTCAGGAACATTTTCTTGAGTTGCGCCATTTTCTGGTTCAAGAGGTAATACTTCATCAAGCTCTACTTTCCTCCCACTTACTTCTTTCGAGAGAAACTCTTTCTCCAGAAAGGACCCATTCTTGGCAACAAAGATCTTGCCTTCGGATCTGAGGTAGAAGGTGTACCCAATAGTTTCTTTTGGGTATCCTATGAAGACGCATTTTTCCGACTTGGGTTCGAGCTTTTCAGGTTGAAGTTTCTTGACATAAGCATCGCATCCCCAAACTTTTAGAAACGACAGCTTAGGTTTCTTCCCAAACCATAATTCATACGGTGTCGTCTCAACGGATTTCGACG
>NW_021316190.1:0-3326 GCF_002162155.2 Triticum dicoccoides | reverse complement strand
TGATACCCTCGGCCCTTTCCCCCGAGAAATCAGGGGCTTTGAATTCTTGTTCGTTGCTATCGATAGGTTTACAAAGTGGCCGGAAGTAGCTGCCGTGAGAAAGGTGACTGCTCAGTCAACTATCAAGTTCTTGAAAGAATTGGTGTGTCATTTTTGAGTCCCGGCAAGGATCATTACCGACAACGGCACCCATTTTATGAGCCGCGCCTTCATGCAATATGTTCATGCCCTTGGAAGCAAGATCTCATTCGCCTCTGTTGCACATCCCAGAAGCAATGGGCAATCTGAGAGGGCGAACGCCGAAGTGTTGTGAGGACTCAAGACAAGAACCTTTGATACACTGTAGAAGCACGGCAGGCGGTGGATCGATGAGCTGCTGATAGTTCTTTGGTCCCTTAGAACGACACGAAACCGAGCTATCGGGCAGACTCCCTTCTCCCTAGTCTATGCGGTAGAAGCAGTTATCCCCATGGAACTCATTTACGGGTCGCCTCAAGTGCTTGCCTACCATGAACTAGTGCAAGATCAGCACCGGCGTGATGACGCTGTGCTACTCGAGGAGAAACATCTCCGGGCTGCTACGTGTGTTGCACGCTATTAGCAAGCGTTGCGTCGCTATCGTAGCCACAGGGTTCATGCCCGGTGTTTTGAGGAAGGAAACCTTGTCCTTAGGCGCTTTCAGTCCGCCAAGGGTACAAACAAGTTGACGCCGAAGTGGGAAGGCCCTTACCGGGTAGTACAAGTCACCAGACCTGGCGCAGTCTGTATGCAGACCAGAGATGGCATTCAATTGCAAAACTGATGGAATATTGAGCATCTCCGCAAATTCTACCATGATGACTGTGACCTGTCCCCCTCCCTCCTCCTCTGGCAGCAGGCTCTGCCGCTGCGGGGTCTTGAGAGGGAGGGATGCGCTGTTGAGCGGAAACTCTCATCGCCAATGCTGGGAGACTGCCATGTCCTGGCCCCCTCACCATGGCGAGCGAAGAAAGATTGGGAAAATAGGAGGAGAAGGGTGTGTGAGCAAACCCACCATTTTCACCCCTTTTATAAAGGGGCGAGGGCAGGGGCTGCCCTCTCACACAGGAAACGGCTGCCCCGCTCCCCCAATACAGCCTCCCTGCGCCTTCTGAAGCTCTGGGAATCAAGGCCGACCCTCTACTCCAACCATCATCGCCTAGTTTTCTGCCATGGCGCTCGTCCCCACGCTCTCCGCATCCACCACCTACCACGCCCAATGCATGTAGAACATGTGGCAGGAGCATGCGAGGTAGGAGGCGAGTGGGATGGAAGTTTCCACCCCATGAACATGGGGTGTGGGTATCTGCCGGACCACGATCCATATTTTTCCGTAACGTCTCACATGACACGCGGAGAAACCGTAAACTGGCCCAGACTCTACATTAATGAAGAAGCAAAGAAGACCTCAAGAGACCAGCCTCTTCCACGCCCCTACCTGTCCACTCATTAGGGCATACCTCGATGATGCTCGGCAACATGTTCGGGGAAGGCCCGGGGGCTTCTATCGGTGCAACAAACCCTGGGTCTATCGCCCGGACTGTGCACAGGCACGGGAACGAGTCTACGACAACATGCCATGCCAAAGCCCAAGAGATCAAGATATTCGAAGGACCAACATTGATAGAAGCAAAGGTGTCCCGTCTTTCAATGAGATGATGGATATCGCTTTGGTGGCAGTCGACTTTGACGATCCGACTACGAACGTGCGAGGACGTCGCGCCTTAGCAATCGCTAAACCAACTCCGAGAGGTTATTGACCACGCCGGAGCACGATCAACCTGACCACGAGGGTCTGTTTCCTGCGAGAAGAACAAGCAAGAAACTGAGATTGCAATCTGGATATTGCGAATATAAGATGAAAGCTTTATTGATCAAGGTGGGGTTCTGTGACGCCTTTGTCTGGTCGTTGAACACAAACGAAGTACGCGAAGTTGCAGCTATGGCGAACTTTTAATCTAAAAAAACCCGCCGTCTAAACGATGCCCTAAGGGCTGTATATATGGAGGAAGAGGGGGGAAATTTCGTGGCCCTTGGTGGAGGGGTCCGAAAACAACCCTATCTCTTATTTCCCCACACATACGTACTCTAAAAATAGCCTATACTTATGTATTTCGAAATTACATGGGTCTGGCCCAATAATAAGGTGACGCAGCACCTAAAATAGCCTCGGGACGAAATTTATGAAGTGGCAACTTGTATATTTCGTCCAAGGCTTCATGCACCCATTATGGTGGCTTCAAAGTCCTGAAATCATCACTTGTAACTCTGTTCTTGTTCCCCTTGCGCATGCCATCATCTCCATGCTTGTTCTTGCTGCAATGTTCATCCTTCTCCAAGCTAGGCCCTTCATTTGTAAGCAAAACCAATGTATCCAATTTAGGCAGCATCATATTCTCATGAACATTAAAATCATTACCAAGAAATGGAAGTACCTGGTAATGTAGTTGGCGTGCACGAGCTCTAGTAATTGGTCCAGTATGTATAGCAGCAGGGGCTGTGGGTGTAACAATTGTATTGATGTCCTCATCATCCTCCCCTTCTTGAAATGAAGTCATCCTCGACGGAAGTTCATCTTCCTCACCCAAATAAGGCTTCAAATCTGCAATGTTAAAAGTGGGACTAACCCCAAAATCTGCAGGCAGCTCAAGTTTATATGCATTATCATTTATTTTCTCTAACACCTTAAAGGGACCATCAGCACGTGACATTAACTTTGATTTGCGCAAATCAGGAAATCTATCCTTACGCAAATGTAACCAAACAAGATCTCCAGGTGCAAACACAACATGTTTTCTACCCTTATCTCCAGTAAGTTTATATTTAGCATTCATACGCTCAATGTTTCCCTTAGTTAACTCATGCATTTTTAAATTCAATTCAGCACGTTGTTTAGCATCAAAATTAACCTTCTCCGAAGATGGAAGAGGCAACAAATCAATAGGTGCACGAGGTAGGAAACCATACACAACTTCAAAAGGGCACATCTTAGTAGTAGAATGCAATGAACGATTATAAGCAAATTCAATATGAGGCAAGCGTTCCTCCCACATTTTCTTATTATTCTTCAAAACAGCCCTAAGCATAGTAGACAACGTTCTATTGACTACTTCAGTTTGTCCATCAGTTTGGGGGTGACAAGTAGTACTAAAAAGCAGTTTAGTCCCCAACTTAGCCCATAAACATCTCCAAAAGTGGCTAAGAAATTTAGTATCACGATCTGAAACAATAGTATTTGGCACACCATGCAAGCGAATAATTTCACGAAAGAACAAATCAGCAACATTAACAGCATCATCGCTTTTATG
>NW_021316189.1:8781-11676 GCF_002162155.2 Triticum dicoccoides | reverse complement strand
ACAACATCCGTGACGAATGGCTCGCCTGACATCTCGGCCAAGAGAAGCCAAAGTCCATGTCAGCCCTCATGACACTCATGACCCGCTTCTGCGCGGGCCAAGACAGCTGGCTGGCTCGCAGCAACATCACACCCAAAAACTCAGGCGATTCAGACGCCAGGGATAGCAATGGCAAGCTGCGACGAAATAGATACAAGTGTCGCAATAATGGCGACAAGGCCGAAGACACGACAGTCAATGCTGGATTCAGAGGCTTTAAATCCGGACAGCAGAAAAAGCCATTCAAAAGAAATAGTCCGGGCTCGTCCAGTTTGGACCGCATACTCGATCACTCATGTCAAATTCACGGCACCCCCGATAAACCAACCAACCACACCAATAGGGAATGTTGGGTGTTTAAACAGGCCGGCAAGTTGAATTACCAAAACAAGGAAAAGGGGCTGCATAGCGACGACGACGAGGAGCCCCGACCGCCGAACACAGAAGGACAGAAGAAATCCCCCCCAGGTGAAAACAGTGAATATGATATACGCAACCCATATCCCTAAGCGGGAACGGAAGCGTGCACTAAGGGGCGTCTATGCGATGGAGCCAGTCGCCCCAAAATTCAACCCATGGTCCTCTTGTCTGATCACTTTCGATCGCAGGGACCATCCTACCAGTATCCGTCATGGCGGTTCGGCCGCATTGGTCCTTGACCCCATCTCGACGGATTCCATCTCACACGAGTCCTCATGGACGGTAGCAGCAGCCTTAACCTGCTCTATCAGGATACAGTGCGCAAAATGGGCAACCACCCCTCAAGGATCAAGCCCACAAAAACCACCTTCAAGGGTGTTATACCCGGTGTGGAGGCCTGTTGTATGGGCTCAATCACATTGGAAGTGGTCTTCGGATCTCCGGACAATTTCCAAAGCGAGGAGTTAATCTTCGACATCGTCCCCTTCCGCGGTGGCTATCATGCACTGCTCGGACGAACCGCATTCGCCAAATTCAATGCGGTACCGCATTATGCATAACTCAAGCTCAAAATGTCGGGACCTCGCGGGGTTATTACAGTTAATGGAAACATAGAGTGCTCGCTTCGCACGGAGGAGCACACCGCGGCCCTCGCGGTGGAAGTACAAAATAGCCTTCTTAGGCAAACAGCCAATTCGGCGATAAAGAACCCGAATACCGTCAAGCGAGTCCGGAGTACTCCATAACAGGATCGTCCGGCACGTCCAGAGCTCGACTAGCAATTCGGCCTCCACCCTAGTCCAGTCAAGCGGCGACATTCGTGCCGCGCGTACACAACTACGCACTTAAAATACCCTGGGCATAGGCGGAGGCACAGCCATGACACGGTCCACAATGCGGTTCGACCACCCCAGGACCCATGCATCCTTGCACCCTTTTTTCTTTTAGGTCCCTATCTTCAGGAGGCTCTTCTAAAAGGCCGGCTATTGGACACATAGCAGGACGGACACACCAGGAAGACAAGAAGCTTTGGCATACAAGGGAATCCTCAGGTGGTCTCTGATAACGATCGTTATACCTGTTTTACATACCCGCATACCGCCCGCTCCTGGTCAGCATGTGTCAAATAGTCCAATTCTGCTTATCGCACTTCTTGTATATGTACGCTTTGACGTATCATTTGAATAACAAGGGAAAATAGTATACAGCGTCAGATTGCTATTACGTTTATTTACCCCCTTTTTTCTTTCCTGCTTATTTATTATACTTGTGCATTTTGGCACGACTAGTTTGCTAGGGGCTTCAGTACCCCATAACCTGGCAAGATAAGTCCAAACACTTTCGACAATGCGGCACCCCGAACTTATAGCACTATATGCATCAGCTCCGAATCATGTCTTGGGTCAATAGTTGGGTTTTCCCGGCTCCTATGTTTTGGTACCTTACATTCCGCTATATCGGCTAAGGTAGCGCAAGGAGAACTACTGCGATTGTGTCCCGGTTCTTCCGGACGAGCACTTCAGTAGAGAAAGCCGAAAACTGACTGTCATGATAAGGCGAGAGTTGGTCGCTGTTTGAGAGGACTTCGATCCTTAAAGATTTTTTCCGCTTCAGGCGAGGAATCGGCCTCGTCCGATTTAGGCGTGTATAGCGCCCCGAGTCCGGCTTTCCGGATACTAGGGGCTTCGCCAAAATTTATAATTGTAGACTTCTATGGCTAAGTGAGGGTGATAAAGCCGCATAGTACAATTGCCTCGTTCGTGGCGCTAAACACCTCCTTAAAAGGACCAACAACTTGGATAAAGAGTGTTTGTACTTCTCCCGAACACCATAGTACTAGTTACATGGGGGCGGAAGTTGATGACTGGCCAACTCTCAAGATTTTTAAACGGCCGCACAGAAGGTAATATTTTAAATTAACAAGCGCTACATAGCGCACATGAACTAGTTTTCATAATACAGGATGACATGAGTACATTCATTCAAATATCACATCCTTCGTACATTCATCCGCCACAAGGCGGGCACCCTTAATGACATTGTCATAGTACTGTTCGGGGTGGCGATGCTCCTTGCCCTTCGGCGGCCCCTCTGTCACCAACTTCTCGGTGTCCATCTTCCCCCAGTGCACCTTCGCACGGGCCAAGGCCCTGCGTGCACCCTCAATGCAGACGGACCGCTTAACGACTTCAAGCCGCGGGCACGCATTCACCATCCGTTTAACAAAGCCGAAGTAGCTGCTGGGCAGGGGCTCCCCAGGACAGCCGGACTATGAAGTCCTTCATGGCCAATTCGGCCGCCTTGTGAAGTTCGACCAATTGCTTTAGCTGGTTGCTCAAGGGCATCGGATGTTCGGCCCCAATATACTGGGACCAAAACAGCTTCTCCGTCGAGCTCCCTTCCTCAGCCCGGTAGAAGTCTGCAGCATCAGAGATG
>NW_021316189.1:7350-8168 GCF_002162155.2 Triticum dicoccoides | reverse complement strand
GCGGCAGATCTGCGAATGCTCCTGGAGAGCTCCGAATTTGGGTAAGTAAAAGGAAAGTCTCCTTCACATGCTTGCTTGCATAATGAAAGCCTTACCCGCAGCTACCTTCTTGGCCGCCTCAATTTCCTGGAGGGCCTTCTGGGCTTCGGCCTTGGCGTCTAGTGCGCTCTGACGGGCCTTCGCAAGCTCCGACTCTTGCGTCTTGGAGTCACGCTCCAAGGACTCGAATTTTTTGACGAAGTCTTGAAGCTCTTGATGGAACTCATCAACTCGCGCCTCTTGTTTCTCGCGCTCGGTGCGCTCCTTGGCCGCTTTGTTTTTGGCCTCGGACAACTCTTTCTTAAGGGCCGCCACTTCGGTCGTGGCCCCTAGTAAAATTTATCATGCTTCTATTAGCATCCACGACTTTTTCCTTTATATAACATTGACACGGGGTATTGCTTACCTTTGTTCTCCTCGAGCTGCCTCTTCACGAGGCCGAGCGCTTCTTCGGCCCGCCCTAGGCTCTGCCTCAGTCCAAAGACCTCCGCAGTGGCGGCAGCGGCGGCCAGTAGCGACGCCTGCTTATTCACATAGACGTAACATGATTAGACTCCTGGGAATAATATTTGATCCTCTGTTAGGCTTTTCTTCCCGAACACCAAAGAGAGCATCAGGGGCTACTGTCTACACTGTGATACTTCCTCATAATTTAAATTACTTACCTCAAAGCCTGTCAGGAGGCTGCCGCAGGCTTCGGTCAATCCGGTTTTGGCGGACTGAACCTTCGCAATCACTGTACTCATAAGAGTACGGTGTCCTTCATCAAGGGAAGCGCT
>NW_021316189.1:0-2564 GCF_002162155.2 Triticum dicoccoides | reverse complement strand
AAGGCGCGGACAACTTAGTCAGAAAAATAGATAGAAAAGGGTCATGACAATGAGTTTATTTCCCAGTGGAGCCAAACAACCTATTAGCAAGTCCATTTTTCTAACTATTAGCAAGTCCATTTAGTTATTTTGTTTGTAGGAAGCATATTTAATTATTAGTAGTTAATATTATTAATTTTTTGGAAATTATAAGTAAATATATATTTGTTATTTGTTACGTTGCACATGTGATTGATTATTATAAAATGTTCCACAGCAACGCGTGGGGTTTCATCTAGTTTGTATTTGTATTCGGGACAAGTTTTGTATTGAATTATTTGTATTCGGTGATTTGAATAATTATTTGTAATGTGGATGATTGTTGTATTGTGTTGGTATTGATAATTGGTGTGGTATTGATATATTTGCGAACCGGTGGGATGCGGGATGCAGCGGGCGTAAAAGCAGACCCCGCAAAGCCGACCCGTAAAAAAGTATATTTCACAAATATCCTTTTATACGGGTCCGTTTGGGGGGTCTGCCTCTGAGACCGTCCGCGCCGGCCTGCAAAGACGTTTTTCCGCGAACTGCAAACGCGTCTTGCGGGCCGGTGGGATGCGGGGTCTGCTAGAGTTGCTCCAAGTCTTTAGTGTCGTTCTACTTCATGTAATGGAGGAAACTACACAACGCAACAAGTAGTTCTTAGTGCCCTCACATTTATAGCTAGAGTAAAATGCATCGGTGGTCGTTGAACTTGTCGTGCACGCTCACTTTGGTCATTGTACTCAACAATATGGTCAATACAGTCACTATATACATATTGTGGTGATTATACGACCACTCGCACATTGTAGAGTTTTGTATTTATTAGTTGACTGGTCAAACAACACCTTCTCAGCTCATTTCCTATCTCTACCTAAGTGGCCTCGCCTGTCAGTGTGTAGAAGAAATAAATAGGGAGAAAACAAAATAAAGCAATGTGTGCACTGGTAGGAAATCGAAGCGAACACCTCACGCTAGGCAGCAACCTTGGGCTAGCCAGTTGGGCAACAGAGTAGTTTGTGTTTGCTCGCTATCTGAGCGATGACTTATTATATTACCGGATCGATGGAAAAAGAAAAAAACAATCTACATTCCATGATTGTTCAACATACGTCTTTTTGGGACACTTCTAACTCTTACCCGTAGTTTAATCCATTTAAATTAAATTCAAATGAATTTGAATTCAACTCTTCCAATTTGGGTGAAACGTCTTTTTTGGCTAAGTATAAATCTTAGGCTCAACATAGAAGGTTTCAATATTGTCCAAACGTACTGGCTATTTATTTTCTTCTCTTCTTTTTTGGCTAAGTATAAATCTTAGGCTCAACATAAAAGGTTTCAATATTGTCCAAACAGCCAGCCACCTGCATTCTTTTTCAGTCATGCGGATCACTTTATTTTATGAGCCATACACGCCTCTTTGTCTTTGCTCATTTTCACTTTCTTCATCTCTTTGGGTAAAGATGAACCGTATCTCATCCTTCTTTTGTTGGCTTGTTGATCTTGTAACTTGTGAACGTATATAAGTGAGTAGGATTTGATGTAAAAAACCAGTATGGGACTATTAATTTGAATATGAAATTTTAGCACAAGCAAAAGAGAACTCGGTTCGTAAGGCGGTGAGAGCAAAGCTGTGAGGTCAATTCCCGACTGTTATTTCTTTGGCCCGTAACAAAACTATGGCCATGTGATACGAAGCTGCAAATATGAAAACAGATGTAGGAAGTGACACGAGTGAACATGTGAAACCGGGCAGATGTAAGGGCGGACGAAATTACAACGGTAAAAGGGATGCTTGCTTTATTATTAACTAGCAAAAGAGCCCGTGCGTTGCAACGGGAGAGAAAACATAACACACACTCTTAACTCAACAATCATCACTCAAGACCACAATAGGTCCATCTTCTTTATTTTTGCGAGGCATCATATTTGTGTTACCGCTTACCCTCCTTCTCACCCTCGCCGGCGATAGCCTTGGTGTTCACACAAAACAACAAAAAACGTGTGTTGAATATGGTTAATTCTAAGGCGTCTCTCTCTCCCTCTCTCCTCCCTCTCCCTCTCTCTCCCTCCCTCTCTCTCTCTCTCTCGCTTTCTCTCACTCTCGTGATGAGAAATCTGTTGTTTTACCTTGCGACATTTTTCAGAGGTATGCACGTGTAGTTATCGATGTTTTCTTATCCGTATATGGTTATAGTGGAGTGTTTATTTGCAATCCAGATCGCCGCCGGTACGAAAAAACGGATTTTGCGCTATAAATTGTAAGTTTGCTTCCATAACAATATTTTAAAAATATTTAACAAGTAAAATTAACATCATATTTAGATTCCACACATTTTTCTAATAAAATTTCATATATAATATGTTAAAACCAAAGTTACGGTTTAAAAGATACAGATAATTTAGAAAATCATTTGGTTTGACTCAAATATATTCCAAAATAATATTTAAAGATACTTAAAAGGTAAAAATAATCTCATATTCGTATTCTACATATTTTTCTAATCAAATTTCATATATAACATGTTCAAATCGGAGTTACG
>NW_021316188.1:0-2683 GCF_002162155.2 Triticum dicoccoides | reverse complement strand
AGTGCTTGAAAGGAAAAGTGAATGAAAAACATAGGAATTGGAAAGTTTCCTATGGTACTACAATTCATGAATTTGGTTCAAAGGAATGGAGCAAAGGAAAACTGTACAATTTGTTCCTTTAGTGTCTCCTTGAAAGAAAAGCCGCAGGAATTTTAATTTTCACTTGTCCTCCTTTTCAAATTCCTATTCATGAAGCACAAGACTAAGAGATAGTAACATAATGGCATTATAATTGTACATTTTCTTGTGGTTTGACATAATCTCACCATGCTTCTTTGCATCCTATGATCTTCCAATTCTTGTGAATCAAACACCCAGATTGGCAGAAATCCTGTGTTTTTAAATTCTCTATTTTGCACGTGCATTCCTATCCTATTCCTGTCTATTTCGTATCCCTGCATTGTTGGAATCCTCCAATTCAAATGAGCCCTTACAGAATTACTTCTCTTACAGATAGTTGTCAAAGAAAACCTTGTGTGGTTTGTCCGGCTCCTGCTGCGTTGTCGTCCACCCTAGCTCAGTTGCTACAACGACAGAAAGGTCCAGCACAGCAGGGACCCGGCCTCCAGAGTGTCTTTCGCCGCCTCAGATCTTCTTCCCCGCTGCCGGCAGCCATGAAGACCGCATTACCATCATCAACCGAGCAGATGACCTCGAGGACTACACAGGTCCACAAGAGAGGTCGCACTCTTTCGTGTCTTCTTACGTTATGCATCGCTTAATATTACATGCTACTTTATCATCCTGTTCACCGATTAGACTCTGAGTCAGCTCCAAACTAATGGTCAAACTTGAGTTTTTAAATGGTTGTGTGGTACATATCGGGGCCGCAATCAATAGTATCTATCTACTATCTAGTTAATCTCTGGTGTCTATTATGAGTTTCATGTTGGGTGGAAAACAAATAGTAAAGAAGCCATTATCTATATTTTTTAACTGAAGCCATTATCTGCCTGCTATTATTGGTTTTGGGTCTATCCATAGGTTGCTACCATCACTCTGGATTTCTGCATGCACTCCTTACATAATCTCACTATGTTTTATTCCTATGCATGACAGTTATTGTAAACAATGGAACTGAACATGTAGAGCAAAAGAGACGAGCCTTGCATGGCAATAAAATTTCATGCAGACGTCGCTTCATGGTAGACGCAAAGGCAACCCCCCCTCCACCCATTTCAGATTGTAATCGAGAGGAAGATATCTGTTCTGAGGGCACTCCTATTTACCCCCTGAGGTCTTTGCTCTAACTTGGCATGCTGATGTTGGTTATATCATGCATATGGTGCCTTGCATTGCTTACTTTATACATCAAATATGGTATCTGGTTAGTTTAGACATACTTTGTGTGAATGCCATCTATTTAGTTTATTCATCGTTTATGTGAATTATGCAACGCCATCTTGTTTAGCTAGGCAACATATATGTGAATTTTGCAATGCCATCCTGCTTAGCCAGTCATCTTATATGTAAATTATATCAGGCCATCCTTTTTTTTTGTTACGTAGTACATTTGTCAACAATGTTAGTACATTCAACTGCTCTTCATGTGCATCAGCCATTTGACACGGTGATGGAAAATTCTGGAGTGAAAACAAGGTTTTCGGAGAAGACTATGCTATCTGACGAAGCGCATATCTCGCTGGTTACGAATAGCTCCTCAGAGGAGGATTCAGAGACAGATGACCAGTCCTATTCCCCCCCCCCAAGGTGTATGCTCTAACTTGGCAGGGTTATGTTGCTCATATCATGCATATGGTGTCTTGCATTGCTATGTCATTTGATTAGTTTAGACATGCTTTGTGTGAATGCCACCTATTCAGTGTCTAATTACCATATATGTGAATTATGCATTGCCATCTTGTTGCAAGACATTATGTATGTGAATTATGCAATACTATCTTGTTTCAAAGGCATTATATATGTGAATTATGCAATGCCATGGTGTTTAGCCAATCGTCGTGTATGTGAATTATATCATGCTATATTTTTTTTGTATTATGTGTTCCATTTGTCGACACCGTTTGTATATTCAACTACTCTTCCTGTGCATCAGCCATTTGAAGCGGTGCTGGAAGTATCTGGAGTGAAAACAAGGTATTCAGAGCAGACAATGCTACCTGCTGAAGCAGACATCTTGCTGGTTACAGAGAGCTCCTCAGAGGAGGATTCAGAGACTAATGACCAGTCCTATTTCCCCCCTGAGGTCTATGCTCAAACTTGGCAGGGTTATATTACCCATGTCATGCATGTTGTCTTGCATTGCTTAGTTTTTACATCATATATGGATTGCCATGTGCTTACTTGCTTACTATATAAATCATATATTTAAATTATATCATGCCATCATGTTTACATAGTACATACACAATATCTATCTGAATTATGGCATGGCAACCCATTTAATAAAGACATCATATAGTTATATCATCTCATCCTGTTTAGTGTTTACAATCATCATATTTTGAATTATGGCATTCTATCCGTGAATGTATGTGATTTATGGCATGCCAACCTATTTAATAAACACATTATATAGTTATATCATGTCATCCTTTTTACATAGTCATCATATTTTGAACTATGTCTTTCCATCTTTTTTAGTTAGCCATCATAATGTGAAATTGTGTCATGCTATCCTGTTTAGTTAGCCATCATATATGTGAAATTGTGTCATGCTATC
>NW_021316187.1:0-1027 GCF_002162155.2 Triticum dicoccoides | reverse complement strand
GCTCCTTGTTAATTGCCACCCGGCATCTGTTCTTTTCGATACAGGAGCCTCTCATTCATTTATATCCGAGAACTATGCTCGTTTGCATAACACCGCATTCTGTGACATGCCATCCACTATGGAAATTTCTACTCCTGGTTCTAGATGGCAGACCTCCAGGGTAAGTTATGGAAATGAAATCCAAGTCGACAGACTTGTTTTCCTTGCATCTTTGATAGCTCTCAAATTTTCAGATATTAATATCATTTTGGGTATGGACTGGATGTCAGCTCATCATGCCAAAATTGATTGCTTCTCTAGGACTGTTCAACTCACTCATCCTTCGGGGAAGATAGTCAATGTCTTGACCCGATTAGCCAAGCGACAATTATATTCTCTTAATGCCAGCCCTTTGCCAGACCTTGAGGACGTTCCGGTAGTCCGTGACTTCCCGGATGTCTTCCCAGAGGAATTGCCAGGTGTTCCACCTGACAGGGATGTTGAGTTCGTAATAGACCTCATCCCAGGAACCGTTCCGATTGCTAGAAGACCCTATAAGATGGCACCACTAGAACTAGCCGAGCTTAAGAAACAACTCGATGAGTCCTTGAAAAAGGGTTTCATCCGACCTAGTTCATCTTCGTGGGCTTGCCCCGTCCTATTCGTCAAGAAGAAGGATGGTACGGACCGGATGGTTGTAGATTATCGACCTGTCAATTTGGTCACAATCAAGAACAAATATCCGCTCCCCAGGATCAACGACCTGTATGATCAGCTCGCTGGATCCTCAGTCTTCTCCAAGATGGATTTGAGGTTGGGCTACCATCAAATCAAAATCAGAAACGGGGACATTCCTAAAACGGCCTTTGTTACTCGTTATGGCCAATACGAGTACACCGTCATGTCCTTCGGTTTAACCAACGCTCCAGCCACCTTTTCTCGGTTAATGAACTCAATCTTCATGGAGTATTTGGATAAATTCGTCGTAGTTTATCTCGATGATATACTCATCTACTCCAAGAACGAGGAGGAACATGCCGAACATCTA
>NW_021316186.1:0-1037 GCF_002162155.2 Triticum dicoccoides | reverse complement strand
ATGAATAAAGACAATTATCATGAACAAGGAAATATAATAATAATGCTTTTATTATTGCCTCTAGGGCATATTTCCAACAGTCTCCCACTTGCACTAGAGTCAATAATCTAGTTACATTGTGATGAATCGAACACCCATGGAATTCTGGTGTTGATCATGTTTTGCTCTAGGGAGAGGTTTAGTCAACGGATCTGCTATATTCAGGTCCGTATGTACTTTACAAATCTCTATGTCTCCATCTTGAACATTTTCACGAATGGAGTTGAAGCGACGCTTGATGTGCCTTGTCTTCTTGTGAAACCTGGGCTCCTTGGCAAGTGCAATAGCTCCAGTGTTGTCACAGAAGAGCTTGATTGGCCCCGACGCATTGGGTATGACTCCTAGGTCGGTGATGAACTCCTTCACCCATATTGCTTCATGTGCTGCCTCCGAGGCTGCCATGTACTCCGCTTCACATGTAGATCCCACCACGACGCTTTGCTTGCAACTGCACCAGCTTACTGCCCCACCATTCAAAATATACACGTATCCGGTTTGTGACTTAGAGTCATCCAGATCTGTGTCGAAGCTAGCGTCGACGTAACCCTTTACGACGAGCTCTTCGTCACCTCCATAAACGAGAAACATTTCCTTAGTCCTTTTCAGGTACTTCAGGATATTCTTGACCGCTGTCCATTGTTCCTTGCCGGGATTACTTTGGTACCTTCCTACCAAACTGACGGCAAGGTTAACATCAGGTCTGGTACACAGCATGGCATACATAATAGAACCTATGGCTGAGGCATAGGGGATGACGCTCATCTCTTCTATATCTTCTGCCGTGGTCGGACATTGAGCTGAGCTCAATTTCACACCTTGTAACACAGGCAAGAACCCCTTCTTGGATTGATCCATATTGAACTTCTTCAATATCTTATCAAGGTATGTGCTTTGTGAAAGACCTATGAGGCGTCTCGATCTATCTCTATAGATTTTGATGCCTAATATATAAGCAGCTTCTCCAAGGTCCTTCATTGAAAAACTTTTATTCAAGTAGG
>NW_021316185.1:0-2524 GCF_002162155.2 Triticum dicoccoides | reverse complement strand
CTTGAAACAACAACGATTAATTACTCTTGCTATAAAACAGGCTCGTATTTTATCTTTCTTACCGTTTCGTAACTATGAGAACGAAAAGCAATTTCAAGCCTAGTCAATTTCAATAATTACAGGTTCTAGACCCAGAAAAAATAGACATATTCCTCAATTAACGCAAAAGTACAATTCCAATCGAAACTTAAGAAACAACAACCAAAATTTAAGAAACAACAACCGGAACTTAAGTTCCGATTGTTGATGTTTTATTCGAATTCGAAAGGGCCAGACCTATATATATTATAAAGAAAGTAATCCAGCTCGTTGATTCCTACCACTTAATCTTAATTTATTGTATCTTCCCGGAGTTCCCTCTCCGGGAATTCATCTTTTTTTATTCCAGTATATTACTTTATTTATACTTTTAATTGATGATCTTTATTTTATTGAAAATCGTGTAAAGATTATTTGGATTTGATACAGCTACTTGTGCAAGCATTTTACGATTAAGAATCAATTTCTTCTTGTACATGTTGTGTATTAATTTACTATAACTATCGAATACTTTATATACCCGCGTTGCTGCGTTTATCCGAGTGATCCACAAACGACGAAAATCCCTCTTTTGCCTACCTCTATCTCGATGAGAGGAAACAAAAGCTCTTTTTACCTGTTGGATAATCATTCGATTAAGTCTTAAATGAGCCCCTCTAAAGTTTGAGGCAAATGAACGCATTTTTGTTTGTCGTCTCCGGGCTATATATCCTCGCGGAACTCTGGTCATTGAATCAAATTAACCTTAATGAATAACTAATGATTTCTCTTCTTTTAGCCACCCTTTTTCTCATTAATAACAAAACTAATTATTCCGATATATAAAATATTAATTCCAATGGCTTTTGCTATAGTAACCTTCCCAACCACGATTTTTTATTCCACTCCGTTCAGTTATTTCTATACGAAATAACAAATTCATTCTAATAATACTAAAACAAAATAGTGGGTTCCATCGTTTCTATGGTTCCCTTTTAAACGGTGAGGCCCTCTCTATACACCGGAGCCCTTTCTTTCATCAAAAGGTATTGCGAACTTGTATAGTCCACATTCTTTGGCTCTACCTATCCATTATAGAGTAAATAGCTCTTTTCACAATAAGAGTTATCCATACAGTGACGGTATTTAATTATGAAAGTTGGCTAAGTAGCTGACCCTGTTAGTCCGTTCTTTTAAGATAAAGGAGCATAAGCCTTTTTCTTTTTATTACTATTTCCTCCGCTTAATGGATAACCATTTGCTACCAATGGGAGAATTGCTTCTTATTTCCAATTTAGATAATTGGATTTGCACCAAAGGAAACCATAAATTCCATATACCATAGAAATCTAGGATAGAGAAGCTATATCCTATTCATTGGTACTAATCATGGATACTTCAATTTTTTTTATATTTGTTTGAAGTCATGATCTGAACGAGTCGCACATACACCCTAGCACATGTTCCTCGACGCTGAGGGCATCCTTTAAGCGCGGCCGTTTTTCGAGCATTTCGTATTGGCTGTCTTGCGTTTCTAATAAGTTGTTTAACCGTCGGCATGTTGTATGTATATAGAAAAAAATGGAGTGGTTTAGATCCATCTTAACCTGATGATTGCTCATCATGAAGTCTTTCTATTTTCTATTAAATCGAGGAAAACATGAATTTAGCTGTGAAATAACTTTACAAGAAATCCGGACACTACCAATCCTTAAACATTTCTGGAAACCACACTGGATCAGTATCGCAGTGCTTGTCAATCATTTCATCCCCTACAATATCGACAAGTCCATAAGCTTTTGCTTCGTCTGCTGACATAAAAACATCCCTTTCCATGTCTTCGGATACAACCCAAAAAGGCTTGCCTGTTCTTATTGCATAAACCCTTGTGATCATTTCGTGAACTTTGTGTAACTCTTCTACTTCTAGTAAAAATTCTGGTGTCCTTGCCCGATAATAAGCACTAGCAGGTTGGTGAAGCATAATCCTCGCGTGAGGGAATGCTATACGCTTGGTGGGTTCTCCTCCAAGGAGAATGAAGGATGCCATGGAGGCGGCTATTCCGAGGCATATTGTATATATATCTGGTGTCACCGTTTGCATCGTATCAAAAATAGCCATTCCTGAGATTAGCCACCCGCCGGGGGAGTTTATAAACAAAAAAATATCACTAATTCCATCTTCTATACTCAGATATACCATGAGACCTGTAATATGATTCGTGATCTCGCAACGAATCTCTTGACCTAAAAAAAGTGTCCTTTCTCGATACATAACATTGTATAAGTCAACCCAAGTCGCTTCTTCATCTCCAGGAATCCGGTAAGGTACTTTTGGAACACCAATGGGCATATTAGATTAATATTATTAAATTTAAGTAAGAAAACCACACTTTAATATGGAAACGTAAGAATGGAACAGAAAGAAAGAATCCGCAGTTTATTGTCTTAATTTTTATTCTTATTCTATATGAATACTATAGATTCTATTAATACGTAGATTGAAA
>NW_021316184.1:0-1177 GCF_002162155.2 Triticum dicoccoides | reverse complement strand
GAGCTTTGTTTCGAACGTCTTCTCAAGGCCAGTGATCTTCTCCATGGCCTCTTCAAAATTGTTCAGCACATCTTGCACCTGTTCAGTCATCATTTGCTGAAACTTATCATGAAGCTCCTTGTTCGATAAATTCTCCCAGTCAATCTCGTCGGCTTGTGATCCTGGCATGGTTAGCAGCAATAGAAACACACAAGAATATGATCCTACAGACTACGAACAAGTGGTGGTGGTGGGTGTCACAAATCCGTCAAGCAAATCTCAAATTCTTACCAGTTCTTACCCAGCAGCAGGCGGTGATCGGCAACCGTTGTAGTCAAAAACTCTCAAAGCTTGGATAGAGCGATTACCAGGGAGAGTCAAATGCACGACGTAGATGTATGTGGAGCTGGGAAGGCTTATAATATGGTAGCAAAAAGGGTCAGCAATAATCAATTCAGAGATGCAAAGTTGAATAAACGCTCAACGACGGTACTATGCTGGTCCTAGGCTAGACTGTGCTAGAGACGCGAGCCTAGAACACTAACAAAATCACGGCGCGGCACGTAAACAAGGGAAAAGCACACTCTGAATTTATTTTTTTCGCTCTTTTTTCTTTTTTCTTTTTTTTTGCGCTCTTTTTTTTTGCACTGCTTTTTTTTTGCGAAAAATCACTATAATGGCGAGTGTCTCAAAACTCTTCCTAGCTCAAACTGACAGGATGGGCATGAAATTTTTTCGACCAATTTTTTTTTTCGACTGCCCGGACCCAAAAACTGGAAACGGGTCAAAAAAAACTTCCTATAATGGCACCTGTCTCAAAACACTCAGAAACACCTAAAAATAGGATAGCCAGAAATTTTTTCGAAAAATGCGTTTTCGAAAAATTTTGGGCCTAAACGGAGCGTGGCTACCCGACTCTTTTTTTTTTTCCGAAACCTACTCCGGCAAGGAAACACGAATCGGAATCTAGATGGATCCCGAAAACAAACCTAATAAGCAAAGAACTCGGATTGGTGGTGGATATATGGTGGTGGTATATGGCAGCGGTGGTGGTAGCGGTGGTAGTATATGGATATGGATCGGTGGTGGTATATGGACACGGATTGGTGGTGGTATATGGATACGGATTCGGTGCGGTGATGGTAGATGGCAGGGGCGATGATGATGGTGCGGCGGCGGCGTGACAACTTATGACCAG
>NW_021316183.1:0-751 GCF_002162155.2 Triticum dicoccoides | reverse complement strand
GTTTATGTGTTCGTCGTCAACACTCACAGCTTTGGCCAAATCTGGCCCGTTTCGCAGACTATTACTCATCGTTTTCGGGTCCCGAAGCGATTTCCATAGTTGTTGAACCCCAAGGTGTGCTTACGTGTTGGTCATCAACACTCGCAGATTTGGCTGATTCTGGCCCGTTTCATGCACTATTACTCACCGTTTTGGGGTCCCAAAGCGATTGTTGTTTCATGGACTATTACTCACCGTTTTGGGGTCCCAAAGCGATTCTCGTTTCATGGACTATTACTCGCGGTTTCGTGCATTATTACTCAGCGTTTTGGGGACCCATAGCGATTTCCACGATTGATGAACCCCGGGGTGCGTTTCATGGACTATTACTCACTGTTTTGTGGTCCCAAAGCGATTTCCATGGTTGTTGAACTCCAAGGTATGCTTACGTGTTGGTCATCAACACCCGAAGTTTTGGCCGATTCTTGCCCGTTTCATGAACAATTGCTAACTGTTTTGGGGTCCCGGAGTGATTTCCATTATTGTCGAACCCCGGGTGCGTTTACGTGTCTGTCATCAACATTCGTAGTTTTAGCCGATTCTGGCCCGTTTCATGGACTATTGCTCACTGTTTTGGGGTCCCGGAGTGATTTCCATGGTTGTCGAACCCCGGGTGCGTTTACGTGCCTATCATCAACACTCGTGGTTTTGGCCGATTCTGGCCCGTTTCATGGACTATTACTCACCGTTTTTGGGTCCCAAAGCGATTCTC
>NW_021316182.1:0-886 GCF_002162155.2 Triticum dicoccoides | reverse complement strand
AAGAATCTGCCCTTTCCATTCACGCCTTCTTCCTCCTTTGCTTATTCGTCCCTGCGCGCTCGAGCTCCAATGCACAAGCCCGCACTTCCCACCTCAACCTTCTCTGATCATGTCCGGAGCGGGAGGTAGATGGATGGCCTCCTCCATCACGGAGGGGCAAATCAAAAAACTGAGGAAGGCCGGATACCTGTCTGACGACATCGCGCACCGGCTTCCAAATGTGGGGCAACTCATCCCCACCCCCAGGCCCCATGAGAGGGTTGTTTTTCTTCCCCATTTTCTCCGTGGACTGGGTTTTCCTCTTCACCCTTCGTCCGGGGGCTCATGTTCTACTACGTCCTGGACTTCCATGATCTGGCCCCAAACTTTATCCTCAACATCTCGGCGTTCATCTCGTGTGTGAGGCCTTCCTCTGCATCCATCCCCACTTTGGCTTATGGCTGAAGACTTTTAATGTCAAGCCGAAAGTGGTGAGCGGCTGCTAAGCGGAGTGTGGAGGTGCCATGGTGGGCCGAATGGCCAACGTCCTATGGCTCGAGGGCTCCTTCGTGGAGACAATAAAAGGATGGCAATCGGGGTGGTTCTACATCACCGAGCCACGCGACCCCAAATGGGAAGCGGCCCCCGAATTCCGATCTGGCTTTCCCACACGGCTCACCTCCTGGAAAGATACGAGCCTAACATGGGGAGATTCGGAAGAGCTGACCGGACTCCAAACCTGCGTCAAAAAGCTAGTGAGCAAGAACCTCAAGCTCGTCAACATAGTCCAGGTCATGCTTATCCACTGGGTCCTCCCATGCCAACAACGGGCCTTCAAATTGTGGGAGTTCGATCAGGCACAGCACCCAACCTTGAGCGGGCTCTTCGACACCACGTACGAAGATGC
>NW_021316181.1:0-3110 GCF_002162155.2 Triticum dicoccoides | reverse complement strand
GGCACAATCAATCCCCCCGCTTGTTGTGCCAACAACACATGAGAGTAGGCACGCCCAATATTATTGTGGGCAAACCGTTAACGTTCCCGGGCTAGGCGATATGGTAATAACTGAGGAGCATATTGAGTAGGCTAAAAGCCTCATGATCACTGTTGGACAACTCCTCGATATCGAGCCCATGTCTCCGACTAGAGAGGAGGAAATAAAACGGAAATATATCCGGGGCCAACCTTTGGTCGAGCTAGATGAGGTCAAGAAGCTCCCAACGAGAATGTATGAATTGCATCAATGGTACATCGATATTACCAAGAATTCCAATCGAGAGTCCCTCATGGTGAATGTCAAGAAGGATCATTACTACCATGAGAAAGCTGTGTCCATTGAGTATTCAGAACTATTTTAGTTATACAATCAAGACACACTCGACAAATCTATCATCAGTTGCTATTGTCTGTAAGTGATTTCTTTCTGTAATTTAAGTCTCAAGCTAGCTGTAGTGATCATTTTGATCAATCATTACCTGTAATTATCCTCACTATATTCTTTTCTGTGGTATTATGCAGGATGAAGATTTATGAAATGAAAAAAGGTGGATGCTATGGCATTGGGTTCGTCCCAAATACCATTAATGAATACACATGGAAATTAGATCCATATTACGAAAAAGTGTAGAGGAAAGCATGCTAGAGTTCTTCAAGCGCCTCAAATACAATGAAGATGTACTACTTCCTTACAACTTCGAGTGAGTCACACTCTCTTGTACTATAAATTCTGTTTTTGCCTACTAGCTAGCTACATTTTTTGCTTACATATGCCTGCTCAATTAAGACATGCAAACGTGTATGCATGCAGATTTCACTGGATCTTGTTAATCATTAAAGTTGATGAAGGAACAGTTGAAGTATTAGACTCACTACTTAAGAAACCAAGTGACTACACCATCGTGAAGGGGATAGTCAACAGGTAATTTCAATCATTATTAACTATATCTCGGCCTATTTAATTAGTTCGTCATTTCCTGATAACAACTAGCTAGCTGCCATCTCTTTAATTATCATGCTTGATTAATTATTATCTGATCAAATTCCACTCTCGTAAAGGCCCTGAAGCAGACGCCGGGGGATAATCTGTGTGCATACTATATTTGCGAGAACAATCGCATGATGGCGTCCGAAAGGAGCAGATCTCAAAGACAGGAGTGGGTACGTTTGTCAGAACACTATTCACAATTTTTACACCATTATCGATATCTAGTCACACAACTAATACACATGCATATTGATCTCCTTCTTAACAGTTCAAAGAGGTGCGGGAGAAGCTCCTATCAGAGGACCGCATAGAAGCAATTCAAGAGGAAATAGCGGGATTTTTTTCTCGACCAGGTCATAGATCCCAAAGGAGAATACTTTTACCCGCTACCGCCCCCATGAACCACTTTCAATTGTTATCGTGCTCTGAAGGCACCAATTAGGCTAATGCCACTGGCTCCGAAGGCACCAATTAGGAGAAATTGTATATATATATATATACATGTGTGTATATATGTGTGAATTAATTAATGGTGGTTGTGAGACATTCGATGATCGGTTCTACTAGAAATTCTATTTATATATATGCATAACGTGTACAATATGCAGTATCGTAAAATACCAGCAAATGAAAAAGAATTAAATGGAAAACACAAAATTAAATAAAAAAGAAATCATAAACCCAAAATCCCCCAACCTTTTAATACCGGTTGGTGTCACCAACCGGTACTAAAGGGCTCCCTGCCCCCGGAGCTGGCTCGTGCCACGTGGTTGCCCTTTAGCACCGGTTCATGCTGAACCGGTACTAAAGGGGGAGGGACCTTTAGTTCCCACACTTTAGTGCCGGTTACCAAACCGGCACTAAAGGGCCTTACGAACCGGTGCTATTGCCCGGTTCTGCACTAGTGGAGAAGAAACCCAAATTGTTGTTTCTTCAAGTTTGGGGCTATGATGCTTATGTGAAAAAGTTTCAACCTGATAAGCTCGAACCCAAATTGAAGAAATGCGTCTTCATAGGATACCCAAAGGAAACTGTTGGGTACACCTTCTATCACAGATCCGAAGGCAAGATATTCGTTGCTAAGAATTGATCCTTTCTATAGAAGAAGTTTCTCTCGAAAGAGCTGATTGGGAGGAATGTAAAACTTGATGAGGTAATTGTACCTTCTCCCGAATTGGAAAGTAGTTCATCACCGAATTGGGAGGAATGAAACTTCAGATCAAGTTACTACCGAACCTCGTAGGTCAACCAGAATACGTTCCGCACCAGAGTGGTAGGGTAATCCTGTTCTGGAGGTCATGTTACTTGACCATGACGAACCTACGAACTATGAGGAAGAGATGATGAGCCCAGATTCCATGAAATGGCTTGAAGCCATGAAATCTGAGATGAGATCCATGTATTAGAACAAAGTATGGACTTTGATTGACTTGCCCATTGATCGATGAGCCATTAAGAATAAATGGATTTTCAAGAAAAGACGGACACTGATAGTAGTGTTACTATCTACAAAGCTCGAATTGTCGCAAAAGGTTCTCGACAAGTTCAAGATGTTGACTACAATGAGATTTTCTCACTCGTAGCGATGCTTAAGTCTATCTGAATCATGTTAGCAATTGCCACATTTCATGAAATCTGGCAAATGGATGTCAAAACTGTATTCCTTGATGGATTTCTTAAAGAAGAGTTGTATATGATGCAACAAGAAGGTTTTGTCAATCCTAAAGGTGCTAACAAAGTGTGCAAGCTCCAGCAATCCATCTATGGACTGGTGCAAGTCTCTTGGAGTTGAAATATATGCTTTGATAGTGTGATCAAAGCATATGGTTTTGTAAAGATTTTTGGAGAAGCCTGTATTTACAAGAAAGTGAGTGGGAGCTCTGTAGCATTTCTAATATCATATGTAGATGACATATTATTGATCGGAAATGATACTGAATTTCTGAATAGCATAAAAGGATACTTGAATAAGAATTTTTCAATCAAATACCTCGGTGAAGCTGCTTACATATTGAGCATCAAGATCTATTGAGATAGATCAAGACGCTTGATATATTTTCAATGAGTACATACCTTGACAA
>NW_021316180.1:0-867 GCF_002162155.2 Triticum dicoccoides | reverse complement strand
CTTTGCATGACCTGTCATTGCCACAGTAAATAGATGAAACCCACTAGCATGAGTAGGAGTTGTTTGAGCCCTGTTGTGCCTACTCATTCATGCTTGTTTGTCATGCCTGCTACTGCTTAGAGTTGAGTCAGGTCTGATTCATCGGGGATGAATCAGAGGTGTGTGAACATGTCCTACTGTGTGTGAGCTAAGTGTGTGAACACGATTTGGTAAAGGTAGCGGTGAGAGGCCATGTAGGAGTACATGGTGGGTTGTCTCATTGAAGCCGTCCTCAGGAACTGAGTTCTGTGTTTGTGATCCATGATTCAGCTACTACCACACATTGGGCCCGAAACCAATGGACCCTCTCGGCTTCTTAATCACCCTTGTCCTCTGTCCAGGAGTTGCAAGTAGTTTCTGGTGTTTGTAGTATGCTGGAGGCCGTGCGCAGCGCTGACCGTAGGGGTGGGCTATGATGCGGTAGGCACGTGGCACGGTGTACCGGGCGCCCGTTTGGTGTCTCGGGAACCCTGTTCACATCGTTTGGGGCTGTGAGCGAAACTCCGGCCGGATCTCCTCATGGATGGAACCCGAATAGGCGATAAACCTGGACTAGAGACTTGAGTGTTTAGGCAGGCCGTGGCCGACACCCACGTTGGGCTTCCGCTTGAAGGTTGCCGAGTACATGTCGTGTAAACGGCGGTAAGTGGTGAGAGCGTGTGTGAAGAAGTACACCCCTGCAGGGTTAACATCATCTATTCGAATAGCCGTGTCCGTGGAAAAGGACTTCTGGGTTGCTTATATCAGTTCATAGACAAGTGAAAGTGGATACTCTAAAATACGCAAGATAAGCGTGAGTGCTATGGATGGCGTTCTCGTAGGGAGACG
>NW_021316179.1:0-902 GCF_002162155.2 Triticum dicoccoides | reverse complement strand
AACACAAGTTGAATCATTTTATTCCACGTACGTGTACAAGTATGTATATCATTTTACAAATATGCAAACCATGCATTTAGATGATATCATATCGAAATGCAGTGATCAACGAGAGTATCTTATAAATGACGAGTGTGATGACGACCAACTGGAAGAGGAAACAAAATATGTAACTGCATGCGTATGACATGCAAACCAGTGACGAGTGTGACCACGACGATGCATGGTTTGTGATGCATCGATCGATGGATGATGGGTGGATCAGCTGGGGCAGGTGAAGTCGGCGGGGCAAGTCTTGCCGCACTGGTTGAGGAGGAGCACGAGGTCGACAGGGACGTTGAGCTTGATGCCGAGGACGTTGGCGTTGATGGCGGTGCAGAGACAGACGGCGGCGTCGAGGTCGGCAAGCCCGCTCAGCAGGGGGCAGCAGTCCTCGCTTGCCGGCACGCCGAGGTTGAGCTTTAGCAGGTTCAGTACGTTGGCGCACGCCTTCAGCTTCAGCGTGTTGATCGAGCAGGTGCCGCTGCCGCCTCCGGTCGTCGGCGGGGTTGGGACTGGGATGACGGGCGGGGGCATGGCCATCGGCGGGGTTGGCACTGGGATGGCCGGTGTGTTGCCGCAGTACGACCCGCAGCCATGCGCGGCTGCCATGAGGACCAGGTTCAGGGCGAGGAAGAGGGCGACCTTGGAGGGCGCCATTGCTATGCTGATGAAACAAGTAGCCAGCAAGAGTGTACTGGGTTGTGGCTGAGCTAGGTGGGCTTGCTAGCTTGTGATGCTTTTCTTTGGTTGCTTGGGGTGGTATTTATAGGCCGGGATGTAGTGTGCATTTGTGCAACAAGTGCAAGCACGTCATGATATATCGAGTTTGACTCTTGCCGTAATTTGCGAAAAATATATAC
>NW_021316178.1:0-1022 GCF_002162155.2 Triticum dicoccoides | reverse complement strand
GTGTGTGCTTTACAAATCTCTATGTCATCTCCTAGATGCAGCTACCACGTTCTATTTGGAGCTATTCCAAATAACTGTTCTACTTGGAGCTATTCTAAATTGTTGCTCCATTATACGTATCCGGTATCTCTACTCAGAGCTATCCGGATAGGTGTTAAGCTTGCATCGACGTAACCCTTTACGACGAACTCTTTTACCACCTCCATAATTGAGAAAATTCCTTAGTCCACTAGTTACTAAGGATAACTTTGACCGCTGTCCTGTGATCCATTCTTGGATCACTCTTGTACCCCTTGACTGACTCATGGTAAAGCACACTTCAGGTGCGGTACACAGCATAGCATACTGTAGAGCCTATGTCTTAAGCATAGGGGACGACCTTCGTTCCTTTCTCTCTATTCTGCCATGGTCGAGCTTTAAGTCTTAACTTCAAACCTTACAACTCAGGCAAGAACTCCTTCTTTGACTGATCCATCTTGAACACCTTCAAGATCACGTCAAGGCATGTGCTCATTTGAAAGTACTATTAAGCGTTTTGATCTATCCTTATAGATCTTGATGCTCAATATTCAAGTAGCTTAATCCAGGTTTTCCATTGAAAACACTTTCCAAATAACCCTATATGCTTTCCAGAAATTCTACGTCATTTCTGATCATTAATATGTCAACAACATATACTCATCAGAAATTCTATAGTGCTCCCACTCACTTCTTTGGAAATACAAGTTTCTCATAAACTTTGTATACACCCAAAATCTTTGATCATCATCAAAGCATACATTCCAACTCCGAGATGCTCACTCCAGTCCTCAGAAGGATTGCTGGAGCTTTGCATACTTATTAGCATATTTCAGGATAGACAAAACCTTCCGGTTGTATCACATACAACCTTTCCTCAAGAATCGTCGAGGAAACAATGTTTTGACATCCTATCTGCAAGATTTCATAAATAATGCAGTAATTGCTAATATAATTCCAACAGACTCTTAGCATCGCTACGAGTGAGAAAGTCTCATCGTAGT
>NW_021316177.1:0-1115 GCF_002162155.2 Triticum dicoccoides | reverse complement strand
AATTTGTTTAAAATTCAAAACAGTGGCAAAACGAAATTAAATAAAACAAAACAGAAGAAAAAAATAAAAGAGAGAGAGAGAAGGACTTACCTGGCCTCACCCGTGCAGCCCACCAGAACCGGCCCAGCCGGCCCAGCCCGCCACCGCTACTCCCCCCCCTGTCGTCTTCCTCTTGCCAGTGGGAGCAGCTGCGTGCTCGCACGCGCGCGGCCGAGGAGGCCACCTCCTCCCTGCCTGGCTGCCTCCTCCTTCCCTGGTCCCTCCCGCGACGCCACGCAGCCCCGACCCCCTCTCACTTCTCCCTCGCTCTCTGGACCTCCCTCCCCCTCGCTCCTCTGTTTCCCTTCCCGCGACCGAACGGAGCCGCCGCCACCGACGAGAGCCACCGTGGCTACCGGCCACCCCACGACCCACCGACGCCCCAGGAAGCTCCGCCGGTCCTCCCTCTACCTCCTCAACAAGCCACGAGGCCCCGGACGTGCCACAACACCGCCCTCGATGCCTTCTTCAACCTCGGGACCGCCGGCCATCTTCGTCAAATTCGCCGGCTCCGGACCGTCTCCGACCTCGCCGAGCGTCCCCTCGTCATCGCCGTGAGTCACTGACCCTCTCCCCTAACTCAGCATGCTCCCCTCCGTGCCGTAGCGCCGTTCCCCACGAGCACCGAAGCCACCGTCCGCCATTGCTGATGCACGCATAGCCTCCGTGCTCCCCTGGCCTCACTGAGCTGCTCTTAGTGCTCCCCATGTCTAGCAGGTGCTGCCCAGCCTCTCCATTTGCTCACTGATGCACCGTAGCGACGCGCCCGAGCACCACCGAACACCATCGCCGCCAAAGCTCGTCGCCGGCATGAGTTCCGGCGACCCCACGACCTCCCACTCGGTCCTCTGGATGCGCGGGAGCAAGGGCCATCCCCTGGTGCCCTCAGCGCGCCAAACTGACGCCTCTAGCGCAAGTCCGGCGTGCCCCGCCGTGTTCTGTGGTCGCCGTCGGCTGGTCTCCGGCGTGCTGACGTGGCGTCGTCGTTAGGGGCTAATGACCCTGCTAACTAACCCTGTGACACTGACAGCGGGCCCCGTAGCGGGTCAAAGCCCGAGTCAACGCGGGATTAGCCC
>NW_021316176.1:0-888 GCF_002162155.2 Triticum dicoccoides | reverse complement strand
ACTCCATAGTTTTTCTGTGTTCAAAATGCACCATTCAAAGCCACATCATCAATTTTCAACCCATTCTGACTTCATTTGTTATTTTTCATGCGTTTACTGATTATTTTGAGCTATAAGACCATGAAATTGAAAAGCACTTGAAATGAACTCTGAAAAGGTTGAACGTTGGCATGGTATCATCATTTCACTCACATAGCATGTGCAAGAAAGTAAAAAGAGTTACGGAAAAAACTGGTTGCACTTCGTGTACAAAACGGACAATCTCTTTCGAAGTATCGGGGTTTCATACGGAAACTCGTCTGTTACAAAGGGATTTCATTTTTTTGAACTTATTTGAACTCCATAGTTTTTCTGTGTTCAAAATGCACCATTCAGAGCCACATCATCGATTTTCAACCCATTCTGACTTCATTTGTTATTTTTCATGCATTTACTGATTATTTTGAGCTATAAGACCATGAAATTGAAAAGCATTTGAAATGAACTCTAAAAATGTTGAAAGTTGGCATGGTATCATCATTTCACCCACATAGCATGTGCAAGAAAGTATACAGGGTTACGGCAAAAACTGGATGCACTTCGTGTACACAACGGATAATCTCTTTCGAAGTATCAGGGTTTCATAAGGGAACTCGTCTGTTACCAAGGGATTTCATTTTTTTGAACTTATTTGAACTCCATAGTTTAACTGTGTTCAAAATGCACCATTCAAAGCCACATCATTAATTTTCAACCCTTTCTGACTTCATTTGTTATTTTTCATGCATTTACTGATTATTTTGAGCTATAAGACCATGAAATTGAAAAGCATTTGAAATGAACTCTAAAAAGGTTGAAAGTCGGCATGGTATCATCATTTCACCCACATAGCATGTGCAAGAAAGTAGA
>NW_021316175.1:0-673 GCF_002162155.2 Triticum dicoccoides | reverse complement strand
CACGGCGGCGTCGTCGAGATCGAGACTCTCTGCGCGAGAAGTGGAACGAAGCGGCGACGAGATAACTGATTTTTCGTAAGTGTCATATATATAGGGGGAGCCTTTAGTACCGGTTGGAGCCACCAACCGGTACTAAAGGCCAATTTTGGCCAGCCCAAGCGGCGGGAAACTGGGCCTTTAGTACCGGTTGGTGGCTCCAACCGGTACTAAAGGGCAACACATTAGTACCGGTTGGAGCCACCAACCGGTACTATGGTGGCTTTTTTGCTATTTTTTCTTTTCAGCTATAGATTTTTTCTTTTCTGCTACTTTTTTATTTCTTATTTCTTCTTCCTCTTCTTTCTCTTCTTCTTCTTTCTCTTCTTCTTCTTCTTCTTCTTCTTCTTCTTCTTCCTCTTCTCCTTCTTCTTCCTCTTCTTCTTCTTCCTCCTCCTCCTTCTTCTTCTTCTTCTTCTTCTTCTTCTTCTTCTTCTTCTTCTTATGTCTGCGTAGTTTTTTGTATAGTTTTTTCTTTTCTGTTATATTTATTTTCTTCTATTTATTTGTGAGTAGTTTTTCATCTAGTTTGCCAAAATTCAACATTTTCAGAGTTTATTTTGTAGTGATTTTCAATTTCATGGTCATTTTGTAAACGATTGAAAATTAGCAAATATATTTTTTTTTCTTTTCTGCT
>NW_021316174.1:8575-18401 GCF_002162155.2 Triticum dicoccoides | reverse complement strand
GGCGGCCGGATGCGCTCAAATCCGGCAGTCGGGCTGGATAGCGAGGTGGGCGAGAGCAGCGGCTATGGCGGGGGTAGGGCCGGGGGCAGCCGTGCTGGACAGCGAGGTGGACGAAAAAATGGCGGTAGCGGCTACAGCAGGGGTAGGGGGCGAGGGCGGCTGGAGGGGGCAGTGGAATGAAAAAGGGTCATCTGTGTCGCCGACGGGCGGGCCAGGGGAGGACAAGGGCACGCGTCTCGCCCGTCCACGCATGTCCATTTCAAGGCAAACGCGGCCCTAATTTGGGCCGGAAATGGGTCGAAACTCAACGAAAAACGGACGTTTGTCTGTTTGCTCCCGCGCGCTGGGCCGCGTTTTGTCTCCATTTACTCCCAAACGGATGTAGCCGGACCATTTGGAGTTGTGAGTTGGAGTTGGCCTTAGTCATATATAACGTACAAGTATGGCAGAACCTAATGATAAAATGTTTGATGTACAGGCGCCACTTGGTAAGCGAAGCAGGAACCACAAAAACGAAGGCGCGTATCATGAAGGCGACCTCCAAGGCAACAAGTTACATGTTGCACCGTCACATCCGGTGTGTCCAGAGAGCTATTGGACCGCCCCAGGGTCTACTCAGAACCTCTAGGCCGACATCAAACAGAGAGTTGCTAGATAGCCCGGAACCTGACCCGGAACTTCTGAACCGATGTCATAAATCCTTTGGATAAGTCAAAACCCGGCGGGAGGAGCCTTGGAACCTCCAGACCGTGCCTAAACGCACCAAAACAGGCTAGCCCGCATATCTATTCCTTCCAACCCGCCCCTTCATGAGAAACATATAGAAGAAGGGGCAGATGATGCGAAGCAGCCTACTGACATCACCATCTTGAATTCTGCAACGCCAAGTGACAAGCGTACAAGACCTACAAAGGTGAATCTTCTCCTATTTCTACTTTCCACTTTCGAGGATGGTATAATATTTGGCATTCCTATTGGTTTGATATGAGCATCATGCAAGCCGCAGAGGAGGTCATGCACAGGGAGTGCCTATGCCATCTATGAGACAAGCATGGAAGCAAAGAAGAAAATGTGAACACGGACGCCTGGAACACATAGGAGGGCTCCAAGTCAACAAGGTCGGTGATGGTGGACTTGGGAGTCCTGTACAATTTCATCAGATTATCAAGCACTTTTTTTGGCACCGCTTCAGCTATGGAGGGATGTTTTAGTGGAAGAAAATTAGCATATTTCATGTAGCTATCCACCTCGGCCAGATGAAGCTGCATAAATTCGAAGTGGGATATTATATCTAGAAGTATTGAAGTCCTCACAGGACATTTTTTTTATCAAATATAGGTTTCATTTAATATAGTTATGTGTAGTACATTAGTTGGAGGTAGTGAATTCTGAACTTATGTATGTGCAGATGTAGCCCAATCTTATCAAATCTTATGCAAAACAAGTTGACAGTTATTTGTTAGTGAAATAAGAAAATCAGAAGTCTCGGCCAATGAAGTCGGCACACTTTGGTCGTTATTTGTTTAGTTATGAAACTTCAAATTAACATGCACTTGAATGTATTGTGATCCTTGCTAAATAGTGCACCTCTATGGAATTCAAGAATTGTCTTCTTTTAGAATGTGGCGGAGTCAAGGAATTGATGGCTGCAAACAGGCAAATGTATGCCAGGGTGGATAGAGTGGGTTGGCTTTTTGGCTCGGCTTGGGACTCACTCCAGCCCGTCCGAAGAAGGAAACAGGCTGAGCCAAGCTCCGTAATGGGGCTCGTCAAGCAGGGATCCTATTTATTGCACGGGCTGGAGAATAGCTAGCAAACGCGGACTCCCTCCTTCCTTTTTTTTTTGTGGTAAACATGACCGCTTTATTGATCAATAATAATGGGTACAATAATACTAGTGTCGTTTGGCTGTAGAACCAAACATGGCGGCCATGATCTAGTGCTAGAGTGCTCTTTACAAAAAAATGAAAGATCCAGCAATCGTTGGCGTTTCATTGATTGATAGCAGGAAGCAGCTGGAAAATATAAAATGGAGTTTGTTCTAGAGTGAGGAGGCTAAACCACAAGTTGGTTAGGCCTCCCAATATAAAAAAAATAACAATTCCTCACGGTGGCTCCCCAGAGGGGCTCTCAATACACTTGGCGCCGGCTAGCCTCCATTATTTCTGTAGTCCTCTTCTCTATGGCCCTGCTGCATGGAAACTTCTTTTTGAAAGTGCATTGGTTGCATTCTGTCCAGATTGCCCAACATGTTAACAGCAACATTGTCCTCGCCCCTTTCCTCCATCTCTTCTAGGTTTCTTCGTGAATGAGTTGCACAATGGCCTTGCGCTTGATGTGAATCCAGTCATCGTTGGGGATGAATGCAGAGCAACCTCACCATTGCCCGATCTACAACCATACAGCTTGGCCCTTCGGGCATGCCCAGAACAGGTGTTTGCATGTTTCCAGATTCCGAATGCAGAGTTGTCAGGAATATTCATTGGGCCATCCTCTTCTCTACAACCTATCATTACACCAGAGCATGTTCTGAAACATAAGCCATGCCAGCATCTTCAAGCCCCCGGACGCCCACACCTTCTAGGTGAGTTGATCAAAATTGGTAGACATCCTCCCCTGGAATTGCATCTGATATGCCAATCTGGTTGAGTACTTGCCTGAACTCTCTCTAATCCAAGAGATGGTGTCTTTCATACCTTCTTGAAGCTGTCCGGCCGCCATTCCCATCGTCCCTGTGCATCGACTGGAAATCATGCAACGGGTTCTACGCATCTTCGTGGGAGAGATCCTTGATCCAAGTCTACATAGTTAGAGCCTCTCTGATCGACTTGTTCTTCCTTTTTGAGTGGCTGTATAGGGACGGATATTGTTGTGCAAGGGTACCTTGTCCAGTCCAGGACGAGTTTCAAAAAGAAGACGTTGCCCTGTCCCCAATCGGCACGCTCGTCGCTGCCGCAAACAGGGCCCGATCGTCTGTGTCTCAGGGGAGTTCTGAGCCCACCCACGGCCCCTCCGGGTGGTGCCATGCTATCCAGAGCCAATGGAGCTGGAGCGCCCGCCCGGACCGCTACAGCTCGTGAATTCCCAGTCTTCTGAATTCTTTTGGTGAGCACACCGTCGGCCAATTGATCTTGCAGCTCACCCCCGAAGTTTCTTTATGGTGGCGTCACAGGAAGTGCCGCATGCACTTGCCCACCTCCCGGAATAGCTTCTTTGGCACCCATAGCACAATGAACGCGAAGGTTCGCATTGTGCTAAGAACGCACCGGACCAGGACACGCGACCTGCGGACGGCAAGAGTCTCCCCTTCTAGCCTGCTAGCCAACCTCAATTGATGATGAACTAGAGATGGACGAGTCGAAGGTGCTCTGGTGTGACAGGTAGCCCTAGATATTTGATTGGGAATGGCGCGACCACTCCCCCCAAAACCCTGCACCACTTCATGTATATCAATTCCATCGCATCTAATCGGTGACACCGAAGACTTAGCTGCATTTATGCGAAGGCGATATGCAGTCCCGAAATCATGTAGGATCATCATAAGGGCGTCGATCTCCTGCCGCTTAGGGTAGACAAAAATTACTGCATCGTCAGCGTACAGACACACACGGAGCCGGAGGTCTCGTCCCAGAATGGGCTCTAGAAATTTTTGTTCTGTTGCCGTCGTGAGGAGGTGATGGAGGGGGTCGTTTTCTAAAATAAAGAGGAGAGGTGATAAGGGATCCCCCTTCCTTACACCGTAGAGATGTGCAAGTAAGATAAAAGCAAATAAAATGCAGAGGGGTTGTCAATCCCTCAAAGGTATTGAAATATGATAAATACATAGGTTGATAGATGCAAATAAGATAAAAGCAAATAAGACGCAACAAAGTATTTTTGGGTTTTTGGTAATATAGATCTGAAAATATATGATACGAAATAGACCCGGGAGCCGTAGATTTCACTACTGGATTCTCTTGAGGAAATAGCATACCGTGGGTAAACAAATTATTGTTGTTCAATTGATAGAAAAGAAATAATTATGACGATATCCAAGAAGATGATCATGTATATATGCATCACGTCCAAGATTAGTAGACTGACTCCTGCCTCATCTACCACTTTACTTCACACATCGACTGTTATCCAGCATGCATCTAGTGTATTAAGTTCATGGAAAAATGGAGTAATGCAATAAGAATGATGACATGATGTAGACAAGATCTATTCATGTAGGAATATGCCCCATCTTGTTATCCTTAATAGCAATGATACATGCGTGCCATGTCTCCTTCTGTCACTAAGATTGAGCTCCGCAAGATCAAACCCATTACAAAGCACCTCTTCCCATGGCAAGATAAATCAATCAGTTGGCCAAACTAAACCAAAATATCAAAGAAGAAATACGAGGCTATAATAATCATGACCCCTGGGGCGATGGCCCATGACCCCTGGGGGCATAGGTTTAGTCCGGTGTGCTGGCCTCTCTATTAAGTCTAGGTCGGGTTGCGGCGTATTGTTTGGCCGAGGCCGGACATGACCCAGAAAAAGTGTGTCCGGCCGGAGTTAATCGAGCGTGGTGGGTAAGTTGGTGCACCCCTGCAGGGAAGAAAACATCTATCGATAGCCTGTCCTACGGTAACGGACACTTGGAGTTGTATCCCGATCGATACAACTAGAACTGGATACTTGTGATGAGAATTGGATTGTGATGAGTAATGTATAGTACGGCTCTGGGATTTCTTTCTCGCAGGGAGTCGAGAAAGGATCTCTGGCCGAGGTTGATAACACTACTACTATTTTACTTTATGCTACTCTACTCCCTCCTGTTTGCTACAAGATGGTGGTTTTCAGAAGATGCTAGCCTTCGATAGGACTAGGCCTTCTCTCTATTCTGGCATTTCTGCAACCCAGTCAACATATACAGCCTTCCTTTGATAATGTTGCATATGTAGTGTAGATTCTTGCTTGCGGGTATTTTGGAGGAGTACTCACGGTTTCTTTGCTCCCCCTTTTCCCCCTTTCTTTTCTTTCCGGTTGATGCAACCAGATGTCGGAGCCCAGGAGCCAGATGCCACCGCCGGTGCCTACTACTACGTGGAGCCCGCTAACGACCAGGAGTGGATAGGAGGCTCCCAGGCAGGAGGCCTTGCCTTTTCGTCTTAAGGCAAACTTGTTTAAATTATGTCTGTACTCAGATATTGTTGCTTCCGCTGAATCTTGTGTTATCGAGTTTATGTATTCGAGTCCTCGAGGCCCATGGCTTGTAATATAAAGCTTGTATTATTTTATTTGTGTCTAGAGTTGTGTTGTGATATCTTCCCGTGAGCCCCTGATCTTGATCGTACACATTTGCGTGTATGATTAGTGTACAACTGAATCGGGGGCGTCACAACGTGAGACCTAAATGTTATTGTGAATATGCTTAGTTCATGAACTTTGCTGAAAACTTGAATGTTGGCTTTACATATTCGAAACGACAAGATCAAACAGAGTTTATAAAAGTTTTTCTTTATCACTTTCAGTTTGTCAACTGAACTGCTTCAGGACAAGCAATGAGTTAAGCTTGGGGGAGTTGATACGTCTTCATCATATCTATTTTTTCAAACTCTTTTGCACTTATTTGGGAACATTTTATGAATTTTGTGAACAAAATTTGAAATGCATGAACATTTTAAAATCGATGATCATTTTTTGAGATGTAGGAACAATCTTTGAAAATGTCAACAGTTTTTGAATCGATATTTATTTTTGAAATTTATGCACACTTTTTGGATCGATGAAGATTTTCTGTAACTCGTGAATATGTTGTGAATATATTTAACATTTTAGAAATATGTGATAAATTTTCCGATTTACAAAGATTTTCCAAAATTTCCTGAATTTTCAAAAAATAAAATCACTGCTTGTTCAGTTTAAACTCCCACATTAGCCATGTTTTAAAAAGAAAAAAAAGACTCAAATCCAGTTTAGTTTTTTTTATTAAAAAACCAGTCTAGCAACCTGCTTAATGCCAGGAAAAAAACAGCAAATCGAGTAAGTGGACCGGCCCCATAGCATGCGGCAGCCAAGGCCAACAAGCGCGTCTGCTGACTATCCAGTGCGCTCCGTGCTAAATAGGACGTCCCCTCGTCAAGGGAAAATCCTATTTGACGCTAAGTGCTTCAGAATGTCGAGCTTTCGCATAGGGCGATCACATAAACGCGAAAACTGGGCCGGACCACATCCCCACAGTGAGGCAGCCGGTTTTGGGAACCTTCCAGAAGGTTCCCTAAACCCGTTTTTATTGTTATACTAGTTTTCTGGTTTTCTTTTGTTTTTTTTGTGCATTTTTCTTTCTTTTTCTTCTTTCTTTCTTTTTTCTTTTTCCTTTTTTATTTATCATTTTTCTGAAAATTGTTCGGAATTTTCAAATTTTGTTCGTATTTCTAAAAAACGTTCAAAATTTTAGAAAATATTTGGATTTAAAAAAATTGTTAATAAATTTTAAAAAAATTAGCATTTTTCAAAAATCGTTTCGGCATTACAAAAAATGTTCTTGTTTTGCAAAAATTGTTTGGAATGTTTTTCTTTTGTTTAAATTTTTCTAAAAATGTTCCCTTTTTGTTTTTATTTTGCCTTTGTCTAACTTAATTTTTATTCTTTATTTTGTTAAACAATTTCGAATTTTGAGCAGATTTTCAAAAAATGATCCTCTTATCAAAAGTTGTTCGGACATTAAAAAAAATTCACATTTCAAAAGTGTTCACAAATGTCCCTCTTTTGAAAACTTGTTCATAAATTCAAACAATGTTCTCGTTCTCTAATTTTTGTTCACGTACTAAAAAATTCTTCCTGCTTCATATTTGTTTGGGATTTCAGAATTGTACACCATTTCGAATTTTGTTCTAAAAATTTAGAATACGTTCGTGATTTTAAAATTTTGTTCACAAATTCGAAAAATGTTCATGTTTACGAAAAAGTTCGAAAATTCACCTTTCAAATTTTGTTCAAAAGCCCAAAAAGAGTTTTTTTCTAATAAAGTTCCCATTTCCAAAAAAAATCACAAATTAAAAAAAGTTCACATGGTTAAATTTTGTTCACAAATTGGAGAATGTTTGGGAATTTCAAAAAATATTCATGTTCACATGTTCAAAAAATATTTTCCTTTTCAAAATTTGTTCACATATTCAAAAACATATTCATGTTTCAAAATTGGTTTACAAATTCAAAAAATGTTTGCATGTTTCTTTTCTGTTCAGAAATTATAAAATGTCTCCTGATTTCAAAAAATGTTCTTGTTTTAAAAATTTGTCAAAAATTCAAAAAATTTACAGTTTCAAAATTCTCGTCTTAAATTTTGTTCTTTATTTTGCGAAAAATGTTTGAGATTGCCAAAAACTGTTCACGTGTATACTAGATGTTTATGTTTTAATTTTATTCGACAATTTTTTTAAAATGTTCGTTATTCAAGAAAAATGTACTTTTGTCAAGAGTAAAATGAGGTTCAAAATTTCAGAAAAGTCCGTGGCTTATAATTATTCAAACAGGGTTTTTATTTATAGAGAACAAATCACAAAAACTATAGTAGCTGGCGACACGATTGACTCATGGAGGTCGTGTGTTCAACTCCTCCTGTTCACGTACAGTTTTTTCAGATTTCTATTTAATTTTTGTCCCTGACGCTCGTTTCTTTAAACTTCAGGCTGCTAATATTTCACTCATGCGAGCTGGTTGCGTTGGTAACAGCTCGGCCAGATTTGTAGGTGGTCGGAGGTTCGATTTCCAGCCCGCGTACTGATTTGTTGATTTTTATCTGCGCGCTACCGCCAATGGGCCGGCCCAAGTCAGCTCTCCCCTGTGCGAATCCACGACTAGCTGCCGCAGTAAGCGGCATATAGGAGGTCTTCTCGTCAAGGGCGTACGAGCCGAGGCTTTTCTAGTCCTGGTACATGGTACAGTAGGACGGTCACGTGGCCGAGTGTCAGTGGCCTGCTTCTTCAGTATGTACGGCGCCGTCGCGTCCACGAGGGTGCTCACGTGGCCGGGTGTCAGTGGCCTGCTTCTTCAGTACGTACGGCGCCGCCGCGTCCACGAGGGTGCTCTGGCTGATCGCCACCCCGTGGCGGCGGTGCGCGGTACAGGAGCGCGGCGGTGGAGGAGCTGCCCCGGCACTACCGGGTCAAGGGCCTCCACGGCAGCTCTATGCTCGACCACTTTAGGCTTTGAATGGAGCGTAGATGATGTACTAATTCAGTAATGATTAGAGCATCTCTAGCAGATCATGTAAAACCTCGTCGAGCTGTGTTTTTCCGGCGGATTTAGGGGATGGGCAAAAAAAAACAGCCCGACCAGGTCTGGTAAAAACGGCCTGGCTCATAAAGCATTTGCAGGAGGCCTGTAAACGGCCCTCCATTCAGGTATATATGTCGGCTCCCGGTCAATTTAGGGTATCCGTCCGCCTTTTCCCCCATCCTTCTCCGCCGCAATTCGTGTACTTCGGCGAGAAATTGAGTGAAATCCAACTGCGTTTTGCGGCTCGGTTTTCCACCGGAAGCTGCCGGACATGTCGGTGGCGGATGCCAGTCGTGGTGGCGGCGGGGGCTTTTCGAAATTGGGCAAAAACAAATAAAATTGGGGCTAGAAAATGGATAGGGAGACTCCAAGGTGTGAATCAATCTAAGCTCTGATCCAAGATGATGTAAGGTGGAACCCTAACACTACTAAGGTGGAACCCTAACACTACTAGGGAAAATCCTAGCAGTAGCGCGGGTTTGTGGCCTAACAGTAGCCCGCGCTACTGATGTGGCGCTACAACTAAACTTTAGTCGTAGTACGGGTTGGACCCCCACTACTGCTAACTATATGTAGCAGTAGTGTGTTTCCCTAAACCGCGCTACTGTTAAAGCCTGGCTGCTGCTACGTGCAGGCCCCATGCTACTATTATTTTTTTCATTTTTTCTGCAGCGTATTTCATTTGTATTTGTACATGTTTTATACACAGAATAAAATCATCATATCGTACACATACAAATAGTCTCATCAAATCATGTCATCATCATCCAACACAAATTATGTCTCTCATCATCATCGATCTCGAAATAGCGATACAAGTTATGATATGTCTCAGAATATACACCTACAACTTTATTATTGTCTCAAATATACACATACAACTTTATTATTGTCTCTACGCATATTTCCAACAAGATTGCCACACATGCTAACAATTCGATAAAGGCATGCATCATCATTCCGATATCGCAACAGAAGAAACAAAAGGCTTTGAGGGCGAATATGAGATTTGGGCAGTTAAAGTCGTGTTGTAAGTGTTTTTCTACAGGAAAGTCTATCAAGAGACACGTCTTTTTTGCCGAGAGACTTACCTCCTTCACATCAACCATTATATCTCTCCCGCTATGCTCACCACCACCAGATCTAGCTGCTCCCAGCCATGGAGAAGGATCATGATACCAATAGTCTATGGACTATTTGTAGTAGCATGAAAAAAGTAGTCCAGAAATGTAATTTTGACTGGGCAGGATGATTTTCCACGCAAACACAAAATAAATGTGACTATTCCCTAGCCAATTCAAGCACAACCAGAAGTTTCTATCACATATAAAATGGCTCATTTGCGTGTTTTCCTTACAAGAAAATAATGGTGATTAGTTTTCACGTTGTTTGCTCTTTTAGGTCGAAAAACCATCCTCGGTGAAATATCTGGTTCCTTCTCTTTGTACAAAACGTGATTAAGCTTCTTTGAAAGAAACGGTATTAATCATTTTGTAGAAATTATAGGAGTGGTTAATTAAATACTTAGGAACATGGTTTTGAATTTTGTGTACTACTACTTCACAATGTTGCA
>NW_021316174.1:7497-8072 GCF_002162155.2 Triticum dicoccoides | reverse complement strand
TTTGGCAAACTTATTGATAACTAAATGAAGAGTCGACTCTCGTATATTGCTCAATTAGCAATGATGATCATTGTCATGCTTACATCACCTCTAGCAGATTCTTCCTCTTCCTCGCCTCTGATGGCCTCTCCCTACCCCTCTTCCTCTCCACTGTTGCCCACGTATTAACAGAATTACCTTCCAGGCAAAAAGGTTGAACACCTTGCTGGCATCAGGAGCACCAAAAGTCGGTGCATTAAAGAGAGGTTGTGGAGGAGTCATCGGGTTGGCAAGAGGAGCATGTGATGTCCCTAACCCCTTGTCGGGACCACCCGACCTTGTGTAGGATGCTATCGAGCTGGTGGTGGCAAAGGATGAGACGGGTGGGTCGCACATGAGGAGGAAACGACACAGAAGTTGGGGAGACCTACAGGGTCTGAAAAAAGGTTGTTGGACATTGTGGAGGCCTCAACGAACGGTGACAATGCCTTAGAGGAACAGGAGCCAGCGCTGTCACATGACCCGACAAGTCTACGGTTGGCGGTGGCATGGAGGACGCATCATTGGTCACGAACATTGTTGGGTGGAGACATACA
>NW_021316174.1:3651-5603 GCF_002162155.2 Triticum dicoccoides | reverse complement strand
GCATGTAATATTGCAAGAAGTAAGAAGCGATGATATAAGTAACTAAATATTGACAAGAAAATATACGAAGATTTCAAACATATATTGGAAAATCCCGAAAAACATATACTTGAAAATAACTGGTGCATAATAAATTAAGAAAACAGAATCGAGCATGTAAATTTTAGGACAGGAGGAGCTGCGAAAATATCCACAATTAACGTTGTACAGAGAACGCTATTTTAGTATACATGTGATGTGAGCATGCTGCTACTAGCACAGGTGTGGTTCTTCTGGACTTTGTTTATTTGGCTTGCATAAACCAGCTTATTTGGAACTAGACCTACATAATACACAGATAATAACATTTCAAGAATATTGACCTGATTAAATTGGGTTCAATCTTGAGATCATGTCACAGTCGCTTGAATCCAGATTAAACTCTGTATTTTATGTTGGCTGCTCGTTATAAGCTGGAAGCCCGAAACCATATGCCAAATGTCTAACAGAGTAATATCATTGACGTCTAGAAAAAGAAGGAACTTCTATGATAAATTAAACAAAACAATGTAAACAACAATATAATGGTCATTTATGGACTTTTAAGATTAGTTTGTATGCAACGTATATACTAATCAGCTACAAAAAATACTAATCTGCTACAACAAAAATACTATGGATATTGTGGCTTAATTTGATGAGCATCACTGAAGAAATTTTCAAACAACATTTCAAATAGCAACTTATTATATTAAGGATACTTTGGTGATTTACAGTATAGTATTAAACTAGGTCATACCATTGGAGCGATGCGAGTCAGTACCGCATTCCTGCTCGGTACCCTGATTATAGGACGGGTAATAAGCTCGAGCTGTCCACTGGGTTTACGCAACATGCCCTGTTCACCATGGCTCCTCACTGTCTCGAGACAATTTGTAGTTATAGTACCTGTTTCGTTGAAATCGACAAGCAACTGTTTATCGTTAAAAGTCCGATTGAACTCGTCGGACATTGCTGATTCGTTAGCAGCATCAAGCTCCGAATCGTCCAAGCCTGACATAATCTTGTCCAAACGTCTTTCGAACATTTCCGCTGTGTTAGAAAACACAACGGTTTCATCAAGGTCAAGCACGAGGGCTAGACATCGCTTATTAAGCATCTGATGGCAAGCCGTGTATAGCCCCGTTGGTGCAGACCAACACCAGAAGCAAGCTAGACCTTTCACCTGCTTGCTTTGCATCGCAATGAGGTGTAATTCCTCCTCTCCGGCCTCCACCACAGCAGTCTACACAGCACAATGATTTGATGAGACGAATTAATAATTTACACGTATCCACATACCTCCAATAATTGAATCAGAAGTCATGGGAAGTTCATGTCATCCTATGCTACGTCTCAACTATATGTATATTATTGGTTCTACACATGATTATAATGCAATATGTGTACCAAAACATGGAGCTACTGCACTCGAAGGATACAATTACCTTGAACCTTCCGGCAAGTATGAAGTGCACTACTAGTGGAGCAAATCAAGGGGGACCACTATTTACCTGATGTATCCTTGTTAACTGTTAAATGAGTTGATATGATGTTGGTTCGGATAAGAACCATGAGACTTTGTCGCCTGGATAAAAACCAGAAATTCGGGATGCTACATCTGAACTATATATATTATTGGTTCTACACATGATTTAATCCAGTATTATTTGTAACAAAACATGGAGCTACTGCACTGGAAGGACACAGCCTTGAACCTTGAAGCAAGTATGAAGTGCACTACTGGTGGAGCAAATCAACAAGACCACTTTTTACGTGTTGTATCCTCCTTGTTAATTCTAAAATACAAAAATAATGGAATTGATATGATGTTGGTTCGGTTAATCCAGTAACATGAGGCTTTGACGCCCAGCTAGAAACCAGAAATTCGGGATGTATATCCTAAACCTAAAAATGTGCAAGCCATGGGAGAT
>NW_021316174.1:0-2383 GCF_002162155.2 Triticum dicoccoides | reverse complement strand
CTACCATGCAGAGAGCCACGTGCGGGAGGGCTCGGCCCAACGGCTGGCTGACCAGGCCTGGCGTGACGACGACAACACCGTCATCCTCTGGTTCTTCACCACCATTGAGGGGGACCTCCTCGACATCGTCGCTCCTCCCGGCTCCACCGCCTTCACCATCTGGACTAGGATCCACGAGTACTTCCTCGCCAACGAGGCCGAGCACGCGATGCATCTCGGCCAGGAGTTCCGGGCGACGGTTCGCGGCGACCTCTGCATCAACGACTACTGTCGCCGTCTCCAGGGCATCGCCACCGCGCTCGCCGACGTCCGCGAGCCCGTGACTGATCGTACTCTGACCCTGCAGATGCTGGACGGGCTGGGCCCCAAGTTCGCCATGCAGGCCGCCATCATCCAGTCCACCGTTCCCCTCCCCACCTTCCAGCAAGCGCGGTCCCGTCTTGTCCTCGCCGAGCTCTCCCTGGACAGGCGCGCCCGCGGCGAAAGCTCTCAGGTGCTCGCTGTCCAGAACGACGAACGTGGGGATCGTGGCGGTGCCCGCGGCGGCGACCGTGGTGGTGATCGCGGTGGCGATCGCGGTGATCGCGGCGGTGATCGCGCCGCTCATGGCGGCGGCGGGCGTGGTGGCCAGCTCGGGGCGCACCGTGGCCGCGGCCGCGGCCGTGGCCGCGGCGATGCTCCTCCTGGCCGCGGTGCTGGCGCCACCCCCTGGCTGGGCTACTTCGCTCCCGTCGGGGCGCCTTTCCCTCCGCCTCGTGCTCCTTGGATCCCGCCGAACTCGGCGGGCGTGCTTGGGCCCCGTCCGGGCGCTCCAACGCAGGCCTACCGCTGCTCTACTCTACCACGCCGGCGCCACCTGCTCCCACACCGTACGCCGCGGCTCCCCCTCACTGGGACGCCTCGGCCATGTACCACGCCGCTCCGAGCTACGGATCCGCCTTCCCTCTGAACGCCGACTGGATTATGGATACGGGTGCGGCGTCCCACGTCACCGGGGATCCAGGTACTTTGTCCTCGTTTCGTTCCCTATTAGCTCCTTACACTCGTCATATTATTGTCGGTAATGGTTCTCGGCTCCCTGTGCTTGCTATTGGTACTGCTCATCTCCCTCCCAAACCCTTCTACCTTCACCATATTCTTTTGTCTCCTAATATCGTCAAAAATCTCATTTCCGTTCGTAAATTCACTCGTGACAATTTGTGTTCTGTTGAGTTTGACCCCCTTGGATTTTCCGTGAAGGACCTAGAAACCAAGGAGGTGCTCCTGAGGGTCAACAGTGATGGTGATTTATACCCCTTCCATGCAAATAAAGGCGCCGCCACCACGCAAGCATTCGTCATCTCCACCCATGATCTCTGGCATAGGCGGCTTGGGCATCCTAGCTCATCTACTTTTTCCCGTTTTCCTTTGGATTTTCTTACCACATGTAATAATGATGTCCGGCCCTCCCATCTCTGTAGTGCGTGTCAAATGGGCAAGCATACACGGCTGCCCTTTGCCACCTCCACCTCCTACACTACTGCTCCATTTCATTTAATCCATTGTGATGTTTGGACGTCGCCGGTCTTGAGCTACTCTGGCTATAAATATTATCTTGTCATTATTGATGATTACACTCATTTTTCTTGGACTTTTCCGCTGCGTGCCAAATCCGACACTTGTGCCATTTTACTTCGTTTCCTTCATTTTATTTTTACCCAATTCGGTGTTCTCATTCGGTGTGTGCAATGTGACAATGGTGCGGAGTTTCTTACTACCGCACTACGCGACTACTTCTCTTCTCACGGCATCTCCTTTCGTCTCACGTGCCCCCATACCTCTCCACAGAACGGAAAAGCCGAACGTCACATCCGTACCACCAACGACGTCGTTCGTACCTTGCTTTTACAAGCCGGTATGCCTCCTGCCTTTTGGGTTGAGGCACTACACACCGCCACCACTCTCCTTAACATTCGTCCATCCCGCGCCATCCACCATTTCACACCCTATTTCCTCCTCTATGGCGCCCACCCCACCTACGATCATCTTCGAACCTTTGGGTGCCTTTGCTTTCCTAATATCTCTGCCACAGCACCGCACAAACTTTCTCCTCGCTCGACACGTTGCGTCTTCCTAGGGTACCCACGCGAACAAAAAGGATACAGATGCTTCGACCTTGCCACCAGGAAAGTTATCATTTCTCGCCATGTCACTTTCGACGAAAACATTTTTCCCTTCTCTGTGTCGTCCGACTCCGTTGCCACAGAAAATCCCACCTCCGCCAGTTCTCCTGCCCTCGAATCCCGTTCCTCGTACCTGGACCACCCACTCCCCGCTCCCGCCCCCCCACCTGTTCGCTCCGATCGAGCGAGCGCGCCTCCCACGCGCGTGTCTGTTCCCACCG
>NW_021316173.1:0-2222 GCF_002162155.2 Triticum dicoccoides | reverse complement strand
ATTTGAATCTCAGGCAAAGACGTTGGGTTGAGTTGATCACAGACTTCGACTTAGGAATAACCTACACCCCAGGGAAAGCCAACGTCATGGCTGATGCGCTAAGTCGTAAATCTTATTGTAACAACCTGATGTTACAACAAAGTCAACCGCTTCTCCATGAGGAATTTCGGAAGCTTAACCTTCACATTGTTCCTCAAGGTTTTCTTTCCACCTTGGTGGCAAAACCTACCCTTACGGATCAGATCATCAAAGCACAGAAGGTAGATCCGGGAATCTCCCGCATCAAGAGAAACATCCAGAAAGGAATTGCGAATTGCTTCTCCACTAATGATCAAGGGGTCGTATACTTCGGGAATCGACTAGTGGTTCCCAAAGTGCGAAACCTGAGGCGATTGATCCTTAAGGAAGCTCATGAATCTCCTCTCTCCATTCATCCTGGTAGTACTAAGATGTATCAGGACCTACGCCAGAGGTTCTGGTGGACTAGGATGAAGAGAGAAATTGCTCAGTATATTGCTAATTGCGACGTCTGTCGTCGTGTAAAAGCAGAGCATCAACGGCCTGCTGGCACCCTTCAACCCTTAGCTATTCCTGAATGGAAATGGGATAAAATTGTTATGGATTTCATTACCGGTTTTCCCAGGACCAAGAGAGGGAATAATGCTATTTTCGTCGTTGTCGATCGTCTTTCCAAAGTAGCCCATTTCTTACCTGTTCGTGAGAGTATAACCGCTAGTCAGCTGGCAGACTTATACATCTCCTGAATAGTGTCCCTCCATGGTGTTCCTTTGGAAATTAACTCGGATCGAGGAAGTCTTTTCACCTCTCGATTTTGGGAAAGTTTCCAAAATGCTATGGGAACCCGTCTCTCCTTTAGCACCGCTTTCCACCCTCAGTCGAGTGGTCAAGTGGAACGCGTCAACCAGATTCTAGAAGACATGCTTCGAGCCTCTGTTATCTCATTCGGAATGGACTGGGAGAAGTGCCTTCCATTTGCCGAATTCGCTTACAACAACAGCTATCAATCTAGCTTGGGTAAAGCCCCTTTTGAAGTTCTCTATGGACGACGGTGTCGAACACCCCTTAACTGGTCAGAGACCGGGGAAAGACAATTCTTTGGCCCGGATATGATTCAGGAAGCAGAAGAACAAGTTCGTATCGTTCGTGAAAAGTTGAAAACAGCCCAATCTCGTCAAAAGAGTCAATATGACCGAAAACATAAGGCTATGACTTTCGAGGTTGACGAGAAGGCTTATCTTCGGGTCACCCCTCTGAAGGGAACCCATCGTTTTGGTATTAAGGGCAAATTGGCTCCTCGTTACATTGGACCTTTTCGCATTCTCGCCAAACGAGGAGAAGTTGCCTACCAGTTGGAACTACCTCCGCACCTCTCCAGAGTCCACGATGTCTTCCACGTTTCTCAACTCAGGCGTTGCTTCTCGGATCCTATCCGTGGAGTGGACCACGAAACGCTTGATCTCCAAGATAATCTTACATATCGAGAGTACCCCATTCGTATCCTCGATCAGGCCGAACGTACCACCCGACGTCATAATATCAAGTTTCTCAAAGTTCAATGGTCGCACCATTCTGAGGATGAAGCAACTTGGGAAAGGGAGGATCGTCTTCGACTCGAGTATCCCGCCTTCTTCCGGGAGGAACCCAAATCTCGGGACGAGATTCTTTTGACTGGGGGTGAGTTGTCACACCCTAGTTAGTCATGCATTAGAGTGTTGCATCATGTTTACTCTTTCATCGGAAACTTGAAATGGGGATTTGTGAAACCCTCAGAATCATTTTTGAAAATGACCCAAATAAAAATTTCTCCAAAAGGGTCCAAGAAAATGCTCATGTTGCTCTTTGAAAATATTGGACAGAGATAAAAATCAAACCAATATTTTTAAGAGCTCATAGGTATTTATTTTGGGCATTTGGAATTAATGCATAAATATTTGCATTGGAAATATATTAGTTATATATATTAATATATGTCCAAAAATTATGCCACCTGTTGGGGAGCTCTGGAATAATATATCTAGCTCCTGCAAAAATTGGCATAAGATAATAAAATGATTTAATATTTTATTTAAATCAAAACAAATGTCAGAAATTAGAAAACAGAAATAAATAAAAGGAGAAGCTTACCTGGGGCTCCTCCCTGTGCAGCCCAGCAGCAGCTGGCCGGCCCAGCCAGCAGGCGGCCCAGCCCGCCTCCCTCCTCT
>NW_021316172.1:0-931 GCF_002162155.2 Triticum dicoccoides | reverse complement strand
TATGGGCTGGTGCAAGCATCTCGGAGTTGGAACATTCGCTTTGATGAGATGATCAAAGCGTTTGGGTTTACACAGACTTATGGAGAAGCCTGCGTTTACAAGAAAGTGAGTGGGAGCTCTGTAGCATTTCTCATATTATATGTAGATGACATACTCTTGATGGGAAATGATATAGAACTCTTGGACAGCATCAAGGCCTACTTGAATAAAAGTTTTTCAATGAAGGACCTTGGAGAAGCTGCTTATATATTAGGCATCAAAATCTATAGAGATAGATCAAGACGCCTCATAGGTCTTTCACAAAGCACATACCTTGATAAGATATTGAATAAGTTCAATATGGATCAATCCAAGAAAGGGTTCTTGCCTGTGTTACAAGGTGTGAAATTGAGCTCAGCTCAGTGTCCGACCACGGCAGAAGATATAGAAGAGATGAGCGTCATCCCCTATGCCTCAGCCATAGGTTCTATTATATATGCCATGCTGTGTACCAGACCTGATGTTAACCTTGCCGTCAGTTTGGTAGGAAGGTACCAAAGTAATCCCGGCAAGGAACACTGGACAGCGGTCAAGAATATCCTGAAGTACCTGAAAAGGACTAAGGAAATGTTTCTCGTTTATGGAGGTGACGAAGAGCTCGTCGTAAAGGGTTACGTCGACGCTACCTTCGACACAGATCTGGATGACTCTAAGTCACAAACCGGATACGTGTATATTTTGAATGGTGGGGCAGTAAGCTGGTGCAGTTGCAAGCAAAGCGTCGTGGCGGGATCTACATGTGAAGCGGAGTACATGGCAGCCTCGGAGGCAGCACATGAAGCAATATGGGTGAAGGAGTTCATCACCGACCTAGGAGTCATACCCAATGCGTCGGGGCCGATCAAGCTCTTCTGTGACAACACTGGAGCTATTGCACTTGCCAAGGAGCCCA
>NW_021316171.1:0-982 GCF_002162155.2 Triticum dicoccoides | reverse complement strand
CAAGTGTTGATGACCAACACGTAAGCACACCTTGGGGTTCAACAACTATGGAAATCGCTTCGGGACCCCAAAACGGTGAGTAATAGTCCGCGAAACGGGTCAGATTTGGCCAAAGCTGTGAGTGTGGACGACGAACACATAAACGCACCCCGGGGTTCATCAATCATGGAAATCGCTGTGGGTCCCCAAAATGCTGAGTAATAGTGCACGAAACCGCGAGTAATATTCCATGAAACGACAACCGCTTTGGGACTCCAAAACGACGAGTAATAGTCCATGAAACGGGCCAGAATTGGCCAAAACCACGAGTGTTGATGATAAGCACGTAAACGCACCCGGGGTTCGACAACCATGGAAATCACTCCGGGACCCCAAAACAGTGAGCAATAGTCCATGAAACAGGCCAGAATCGACCAAAACTGCGAGTGTTGATGACCAACACGTAAGTACACCTTGGAGTTTGACAACCATGGAAATCACTCTGGGACCCCAAAACGGTGAGTAATAGTCCATGAAATGGGCCAGAATCGGCCAAAACTGCGAGTGTAGATGGCCAACACGTAAGCACACCTTGGGGTTCAACAACTATGAAAATCGCTTCGGGACCCCAAAACGTTAAGTAATAGTCCACGAAACGGGTCAGAATTGGACAAAACTGTAAGAGTTGACGACGAACACATAAACGCATCCCGGGGTTCATCAATCGTGGAAATCGCTCTGGGTCCCCAAAACACTGAGTAATAGTGCACGAAACGGACAAGAATCAGCCAAATATGTGAGTGTTGATGACCGACATATAAACGCACACCGGGGTTCGTCAATCATGGAAATGACTCGGGGACCCCAAAACAGAGTAATAGTCCAAGAAACGGGCCAGAATCGGCCAAAACTGTGATTGTTGATGACCGACACGTAAGCACACCTTGGGGTTCAACAACTGTGGAAATCGCTTCGGGGCCCCAAAACAGTGAATAATAGTCCA
>NW_021316170.1:0-1275 GCF_002162155.2 Triticum dicoccoides | reverse complement strand
GGGGGGGGTAGCAATGCCACTGGAGCGTCGCACCGCGCCCTCATACATGCGGGTGGTGTGGTGGCATGTCCGAAGAGGCGGCACGCGTCTCGGGGGCGTGGCCCCTCCTCACGGACGGCGATGACACGGTAGTAGACGTTCTGCGGTAACGATGCGGCGTGAATATTATTAAACACTCGGAACACGATAAAATCATGAGTTTTTTTGCACGACGTGGGCACATGTGCTATAGGAACGATGGTATTTTTTTCATAATTTTTGGTGATGGAGAAGTATCCGAAAAAATCCCTCTACGCGGATTGCCCTTCTTGCGTCTACGGCTGTGGCCGGCAGCCTACGGGGGCTAGCATGCCGCCAAATCTTGTGTAGGCAGCCTCTCACAAGTCTGGAAGTGTTGTGGCGGTTGCAAAGGCCCGGCACGCATATCCGGGGTGTGCCCCCCATCACGGACTTCGCCGCCGGCGGCACCTGGAGTGGGCAAACGGACGCGTCGGGTCTACACGGAGGGGATCTTGCTGTGGGTCTGGCCCGGTTGTTGCTCCAAAGTGTTCCTATGGGCTGACCTAACACAACCGGGCGGGGAGGTCCATTGGTCAAAGCCCGTCCGTGCAAAGTCAAAGGGCTAGATCCCGTGGTCAAACGCTATAGGGTTATGCAGGACGGGGGCCCTGGGGGGGGTGGCAATGCCACTGGAGCGTCGCACCGGGCCCTCATACATGCGGGGTGGTGTGGTGGCATGTCCGAAGAGGCGGCACGCGTCTCGGGGGTGTGCCCCCCCCTCACGGACGGCGATGACACGGTAGTAAACGATCTGCGGTAATGATGCGGCGTGAATATTATTAAATACTCGGAGGGCGATAAAATCATGAGTTTTTTTGCACGACGTGGGCACATGTGCTATAGGAACGATGGTATTTTTTCATAATTTTTGGTGATGGAGAAGTATCCGAAAAATTCCCTCTACGCGGATTGCCCTTCGCGCGTCTACGGCTGTGGCCGGCGGCCTACGGGGGCTAGCATGCCGCCAAATCTTGCGTAGGCGGCCTCTCACAAGTCTGGAAGTGTTGTGATGGTTGCAAACACCCGGCACGCGTGTCCGGGGTGTGCCCCCCCCTCACGGACGGCGCTGCCGCCGGCACCTGGAGGGGGGAAACGAACGTGTCAGGTCTACACGGAGGGGATCTTGCTATGGGTCTGGCCCGGTTGTTGCTCCAAAGTATTCCTATGGGCTGACCTAACACAACCGGGCGGGGAGGTCCGCTGACCAACCCCGTC
>NW_021316169.1:0-1318 GCF_002162155.2 Triticum dicoccoides | reverse complement strand
TGGCCGAAATGGCCAAAACCACTCCCGCCGCCGCGTCGGGCTCGCCGGCGGCTAAACGCCGGCAGCCGACTTTGACTTTGACCACGGGTGGGCCCTGGTTGACTCCCCTGAGTCAATGACAGGTGGGGCCCAGCCCTGTTAATTAAACAGGATTAGTTTTAATTAAGTTTTAATTAAAATAATCACCCTGACATGCGGGACCCACTGTCAGGTTTGACCTGGACCAGTTCCGTTGACCTGCTGACGTCACACTGACGTCAGGCTGACGCAGTAATTGATTTTCTGGATTTAATTTAAATCAGGAAATTCCAGAATATTAATTAAACTTCAAAAATTCATAACTTTTATTCTGTAACTCCAAATTGGACAAATTATATATGAAAAATGATCAGAAAAATCCAATCTATCCATCTGTACTATTTTAATGCATGATCAAACAAGTTAAATTGATGTTTCAAGCAGAACAAGGAAAAGCACTTTAAAAGGCCATATTTGAATTTGAAATTTGAATCCTTGATTCAAATTTGTTCAAACCCTTCTGGTTTTAGTTGCATTAGCCCAATACACTCATTTTGCCATGTCTCATGCATGCATCATATTGTTGCATACTGTTTGGTAATGTTTGTGTATCGGTGCTCTCTGCGGCAGGTTCTGTCTCCGAGGAGTACCGTGATTACCCTAACGAAGAACCGTATCAGTGCATCGAACCATCAGGCAAGAAACCAACCATTTGATCATATCGATACAATCCCATGTTCTCGCTCCTGCTCTCTTTTACTGCATTAAGACAACGCGATTCAAACTGCTGTGTGCTACGGTAGTTGAACCCATTTCCTCTGCATGACCTGTCATTGCCACAGTAACTAGATGAAACTCACTAGCATGTGTAGGAGTTGATTGAGCCATATGTATGTGTTGTTCCTACCTTGCTATGCCTGCTACGCTTAGAGTCGTGTCAGGTCTGGTTCATCTGGGTGATGGGCTGGAGTGAAATGATCATGTCGGTAATGAGAGTGGTGTGGTGAACATGATTTGGTAAAGGTATCGATGAGAGGCCATGTAGGAGTACATGGTGGGTTGTTTCATTGAAGCCGACCTTAAGCACTGAGATCTGTATGCGTGATTTAAGATACAGCTACTACCATGCATTGGGCCCTGAAATATGACCCCGCTCGACTTCTTATTCACCCTAGCTCTCTGTCCAGGAGTTGCAAGTAGTTTCTGGTGTTTGTAGCCTACTGGAGGCCGTGGACAGCGCTGACCGTAGGGGTGGGCTGTGATGCGGTAGGTACGTGGCCGGGTGTACCGAATACCCGTT
>NW_021316168.1:0-1137 GCF_002162155.2 Triticum dicoccoides | reverse complement strand
AAGTCCGTCGGAATCATGTTAGCATTAGCTGCATTTATGAAATCTGGCAGACGGATGTCAAAACGAGTTTCCTTACCAGTTTTCGTAAGGAAAGGTTGTATGTAATACAATCAGAAAGTTTTTGTTGATCCTAAGGATGCTAAAAGGTATGCTAGCTCCAGCGATCCTTCTAAGGACTGGAGTGAGCATCTCGGAGTTGGAATGTATGCTTTGATGATGATCAAAGATTTTGGGTTTGTACAAAGTTTATGAGAAACTTGTATTTCCAAAGAAGTGAGTGGGAGCACTATAGAATTTCTGATGAGTATATGTTGTTGACATATTGTTGATCAGAAATGACGTACAATTTCTGGAAAGCATATAGGGTTATTTTGAAAGTGTTTTTCAATGGAAAGCCTGGATTAAGCTACTTGAACATTGAGCATCAAGATCTATAAGGATAGATCAAAACGCTTAATAATACTTTCAAATGAGCACATACCTTGACATGATCTTGAAGGTGTTCAAGATGGACCAGTCAAAGAAGGAGTTCTTGCCTGAGTTGTAAGGTACGAAGTTAAGACTTAAAGCTCGACCACGGCAGAATAGAGAGAAAGGACGAAGGTCATCCCCTATGCTTAAGACGTAGGCTCTTCAGTATGCTATGCTGTGTACCGCACCTGAAGTGTGCCTTGCCATGAGTCAGTCAAGGGGTACAAGAGTGATCCAAAAAAAATGGATCATAGGACAGCGGTCAAAGTTATCCTTAGTAACTAGCGGACTAAGGAATTTTTCTCGGTTATGGAGGTGGTAAAAGAGTTCGTCGTAAAGGGTTACGTCGATACAAGCTAAACACCTATCCGGATAGCTCTGAGTAGAGAGACCGGATACATATAATGGAGCAACAATTTAGAATAGCTCCAAGTAGAACAGTTATTTGGAATAGCTCCAAATAGAGCGTGGTAGCTGCATCTAGGAGATGACATAGAGATTTGTAAAGCACACACGGATCTGAAAGGTTCAGACCCGTTGACTAAAACCTCTCTCACAAGCAACATGATCAAACATAAAACTCATTGAGTGTTAATCACATAGTGATGTGAACTAGACTACTGACTCTAGTAAACTCTTGGGTATTAGTCACATGGCGATGTGACC
>NW_021316167.1:0-694 GCF_002162155.2 Triticum dicoccoides | reverse complement strand
GAGGTTATTGACCATGCTGGAGCATGATCAACCTGACCATGAAGGTCTATTCTTGCTCGTTCTTCGATTGCTTGCAGGAATAGACCTTCATGGTCAGGTTGATCGTGCTCCAGCATGGTCAATAACCTCTCGGAGTTGGTTTAGCGATTGCTAAGGCGCAACGTCGTGCACGTTTGTAGTCGGATCGTCAAAGTCGTCTCCACCAAATCGATAGTTATCATCTCATCGAAAGATCGGGACACCCCCGCCTCTATCAAGTGGTATCAGTTTTCAGGTTGCTCGGTGAGATTTTACAGTTTTTCATAGTTTAGATCGCATCTGTCATTCATACCTACAGTCCATGAAAAAGCCATAAAAAAAGTTAGATCTGTTCATCATTTATCCAAGTCAGTCCGAGCCTTTGCAATTTTCTATTCATTGCTTGCATAGTTGAATTATCGGTTGCATCGTCGTGTCGAGTTGCTGGTCTTAGTGTCTAGTTCGTTTAGAGTTTCGAGTTCTGTTCACATTAGTCACGCCACCACTGCATCATTATCTCTTCCGCTGTCCACCACCCATCCATCAATTTCCACCACGTGCTACCCACCATTCATTGTCATAATAATAGTTGAGATCGTTCACATCTTCACTTGATCCAATCTGCATCTTATCTAGTTTGTTTTGGAAAGAGGGAGAAAAAAAGAGAGAAAAAAAC
>NW_021316166.1:0-1272 GCF_002162155.2 Triticum dicoccoides | reverse complement strand
ATCAGAAAAGTATTTTTGATTGATTCTTTTTCTGTTCTCTTTAAAATTTTGTCTAGTTTTTTATCAGATTTATTTGAAAAATATTTGGTTTACCTTCTGTGCACTCCTTGGTATTTACGTTAGCGCATATATTTTCTTTAAACCGTAGATACCGAAGGAGGTGACGGAGCCGCGAACTTCACCGAGCTAGGCTCCGACTACTCTGAACCAGGCAAGCATGTTTGAACTTTTGATATGATGAGTGTCTTGGCATGTTGTGCATTTAGTTAGTTTCATGGCATGTTGGTGAGCATACCGATGAACGTTATTTTATGTGATAATAAGGTGAGTGAGTTCGATGATCCATACGTGGATGAATGTGAATATGAATGGCCATGTGTTGGCATGAGGATGGGTACGATGGCAGTGTTGTAGCATGCCAGTCTTACGCCAGACTATGTGACTTCAGTGTCAAACCATATCGGTCCAGTACCTATCATTTCCTTCCTTGTACTACCACATGTTTTCCGCAAGGAATATGGTTTAGTAAGTTGCAAACCGCTTTCATGGTACACACCAAAGAGGAGAGGCCGTGATGATGGTTCCATGGCCCTGGATTAAAGCCAGTCATCCAGTTAGGGGGCATGGGTGTTTCCGGTTGGGACCGAGAGGGGGGCACCCCTTAGAGCGCGCGTATATAAATTTGATCCCATGCTATTCGAGATTGTGATCTCCCCGTCTCAAAAGTTTTTCTTGGACGATGACTAGGGTGATTCCTAGCATCGAGAGGTAGGATGGGTGTGTACCGGTTAGCTGTGTTTTCTTCTGAAATACCATAAACGGAACTAGTCCTTCGTGACTACGGAAATCCGTTGGCTGTGGGAAAATTTTTGTACAAACTCTGCAGAGTCATATATTCCTCCAAATCATCTCTTCCATGTCAAGTTTCGTTCCATCTTATCCTAATCAATTGTCAGCTTTGATGACAGAGACTCCGGTGAATCGCATGAGTGCTAAGTCCGATTGAATGATTATCCCTGTGGATGGACTAACCCGTTTATTCTCATGGATTGAATGTTTATTATGAGTATTGTTTACTGGTGAATTTAAAGCCCTTTCTACGATGTCGCTCAGACGTCCGACTGTGGCATTTCTTTTAAAGCCCTTTCTGCGATGTCGCTCAGACGTCCGACTGTGGCATTTCTTTTAAAGCCCTTTCTGCGATGTCGCTTAGACGTCCGACTGTGGCATTTCATTTAAAGCCCTTTCTGCGATGTCGCTCAGACGTCCGAC
>NW_021316165.1:0-2253 GCF_002162155.2 Triticum dicoccoides | reverse complement strand
CGGCCGTCGCCACCTCATCGTTCACCGTGGCCACCGGCCCTTCCTATCCCCTCCTCCATGCCCACGAGCTCCGAGACGGCCCGATGCTCCTCCAAGTCGAAGCACACGAGCTCAGACAAACCGCAGTGACGCCATCGACTGTCTTCTTCGTGCATGACTGCTGGATCGCCATCACCGTTGCGTCGTCGTCCGTGCATCCCCAAGCCCGCTGATCTGCTCCGCGTGTCCTCCATGAGCTCCTCTCTGTTTCCCCTCAGTCCTCTCGCTCGATTATGTGCCTTAGCGCTACTCCCCGTCCTCACCGAAGCTCGCCGGCGCTACGTCCGTCGTCACCATCGCTAGCAGCCCCGCCTGGCTAACCCGAGCATGCAGGCGTGCTCAGGGAGCTCCCAGGAGCCTCACGCGGACATCAGCTCGCTCGCTAGCGCGCTGCGGTCCTCGCGCCTGTGGCGCCGTAGCTCCAGCCGCCGCCTCGCTTGCTACCGGCGTTGCTCCCGACCACCCCGCAGCCTCCCGCCCGGTCCATTGGATGCGAACGAGCAAGAGCTCCTCCCCAGTACTCCCAGCGCGCCAAACCACCGCCCGCAGCTCGATTCCAAGCGTCGCTGCCGCGAGCCGTGGTCGCCGGAGTCTAACCGCCGGCGCGTCCGACTTGGCTACGTCATTAGTAGCTAATGACCCAGCTAACCACCCCTAGAGCCACTGCCATGTGGGCCCCAGCGCCTAAACTAATTAGTTTAATTTCTCTGTTAGGTTAGCACTAATCGCAGTGGGCCCCGCCTGTTAACTTTGACTGGCCATGTCAGCTTTGACCACGTCCCACATGTCAGCCTCTGTAGCTGACTCTGTGTCACTGACTAGTGGGCCCCACTGGTCAGAATTGACCCTGGCCAGGTCTGTTGACCTGTTGAGGTCAGCATGACCTAATGCTGACGCAATAAGTCATTTTCTGGATTAGTTATAATTCAGAAATTCCAGAAATTAGTTAAAACTTCTAAAAATCATAGAAATTCAACCGTAGCTCAGAATGAAATAATTTATATATGAAAAATTATCAAAAAAATTCAATCTATCCATCGTTTCATGCATGACAAACCAACCTAAACCTGCTGTATAGATGAAAACACATAAAGGGCATTTAAAATGCTTAAGTTTGGAGTAGTATTTGAATCCTTGATTCAAATAAGCTCCATTGAACTTGTTGTTGTTTGCATTAGCACAAAAAACATCACATATACATGTCCTGATCATGCATCATATTGTGCATTGCATTGATTGTGTGCTTCCTTGTTTGCCGGTATTTGTCCCCTCTCAGTAGACGACGTTCCGACGATGAGTTCGATGACACCGATGAAGAACTATACTATCTTCAGAAGTGCCAGGCAGGCAAAACCCTCTTGTTCATTCCGATACAATCCCACTCTCTCGCTCATGCTCTCTTTTACTGCATTAGGACAACAACGCTTCAACTGTTACATGCTGCGTAGTTGAACCCTTTTCCTCTGCATGACCTGTCATTGCCACAGTAAATAGATGAAACCCACTAGCATGAGTAGGAGTTGTTTGAGCCCTGATGTGCCTACTCATTCATGCTTGTTTGTCATGCCTGTTATTGCTTAGAGTTGTGTCAGGTCTGATTCATCGGGGATGAATTGGGTAGTTGTGAATATGTCCTACTGTTGAGAGCTAAGTGTGTGAACACGATTTGGTAAAGGTAGCGGTGAGAGGCCATGTAGGAGTAGATGGTGGGTTATCTCATTGAAGCCGTCCTCAGGAACTGAGTTCTGTGTTTGTGATCCATGAACAGTTACTACCACACATTGGGCTCCTGGAACTCCAAGCTCTCTCGACTTATTAATCAACTCAATCTCTGTCCAGGAGTTGCAACTAGTTTCTGGTGTTTGTAGGTAGTGTTAGTAGTCTACCAAGTGGCACCCGGTACAGGTGGGCTTGGGACAGACTAGGCACAGTGGCCCGGTGTACCAAGTGGCACCCGGATGGTGGGCTTGGGAACCCTGCGCATCGTTTGGGGCCGTGAGCGACACCCCGGCCGGATCTCCTTGCGGATGGAACCCGAATAGGCGATAAACCTGGACGAGAGACTTGTGTGGTTAGTCAGGTCGTGGCCGACTCCCTTGCCAGGCTTCCGCTTGAAGCTTGCCGAGATACACGAGGTGTACATGGCGGTAAGTGGCGAGATTGTGTGTGAAGAAGTACACCCCTGCAGGGTTAATATGATCTATTCGAATAGTC
>NW_021316164.1:0-1882 GCF_002162155.2 Triticum dicoccoides | reverse complement strand
TGTAGTGCTCCCACTCACTTTCTTGTAAATACAGGCTTCACCGCAAGTCTGTATTAAAACTATATGCTTTGATCAACTTATCAAAGCGTATATTCCAACTCTGAGATGCTTGCACCAGCCCATAGATGGATCGCTGGAGCTTGCACATTTTGTTAGTACCTTTAGGATTGACAAAACCTTCTGGTTGCATCATATACAACTCTTCGTTAAGAAAACCATTAAGGAATGCAGTTTTGACATCCATTTGCCAGATTTCATAAAATGTGGCAATTGCTAACATGATTCGGACAAACTTAAGCATCGCTACAGTTGAGAAAATCTCATTGTAGTCAACACCTTGAACTTGTCGAAAACCCTTTTGCGACAAGTCAAGCTTTGTAGATAGTAACACTACTATCAGCATCTGTCTTCCTCTTGAAGATCCATTTATACAATATGGCTTGCCGATCATCGGGCAACTCCACCAAAGTCCACACTTTGTTCTCATACATGGATCCCATCTCAGATTTCATGGCCTTAAGCCATTTCGCGGAATCTGGGCTCATCATCGCTTCCTCATAGTTCGTAGGTTCATTATGGTCTAGTAACATGACTTCCAGAATAGGATTACCATACCACTCTGGTGCGGATCTTAATCTGGAAGATCTACAAAGTTCGGTAGTAACTTGATCTGAAGCTTTATGATCATCATCATTAGCTTCCTCACTAATTGGTGTAGGAATCACTGGAACTGATTTCTGTGATGAACTACTTTCCAATTCGGGAGAAGGTACAAATTACCTTATCAAGCTCTACTTTCCTCCCACTCACTTCTTTCGAAAGAAACTTCTTCTCTAGAAAGGATCCATCTTAGCAACGAATGATTTGCCTTCGGATCTGTGATAGAAGGTGTACCCAATAGTTTCCTTTGGGTATTCTATGAAGACGCACTTCTCCGATTTGGGTTCGAGCTTATTAGGTTGAAAACCTTTTTCATATAAGCATCGCAACTCCAAACTTTAAGAAACGACAGCTTAGGTTTACTGCTAAACCATAGTTCATACGGTGTCGTCTCAACGGATTTAGATGGTGCCCTTTTAACGTGAATGCAGTTGTCTCTAATGCATAACCCCAAAACAATAGTGGTAAATCAGTAAGAGACATCATAGATCGCACCATATCCAATAAAGTGCGGTTACGATGTTCGGACACACCATAACGTTGTGGTGTTCCAGGTGGCGTGAGCTGTGAAACTATTCCACATTGTTTTAATTGAAGATCAAACTCGTAACTCAAATATTTGTCTCCGCGATCAGATCGCAAAAACTTTATTTTCTCGTTACGATGATTTTTCCACTTCACTCTGAAATTCTTTGAACCTTTCAACTATTTCAGACTTATGTTTCATCAAGTAGATATACCCATATCTGCTCAAATCATCTTGTGAAGGTCAGAAAATAACGATACTTGCCACGAGCATCAGCACTCATTGGATCGCATACATTCGTATGTATTATTTCCAATAAGTCAGTAGCTTGTTCCATTGTTCCGGAGAATGGAGTTTTAGTCATCTTGCCCAAAAGGCATGGTTCGCAAGCATCAAATGATTCATAACCAAGTGATTCCGAAAATCCATCTTTATGGAGTTTCTTCATGCGCTTTACACCAATATGACCCAAACGGCAGTGCCACAAATAGGTTGCACTATCATTATTAACTTTGCATCTTTTGGCATCAATATTATGAATATGTGTATCACTACGATCGAGATCCAACAAACTATTTTCATTGGGTGTATAACCATTGAAGGTCTTATTCATGTAAACAGAATAACAATTATTCTTTAACTTCAAATGAATAACGGTATCACAATAAACATGATCAAATCATATTGATGCTCAAC
>NW_021316163.1:0-1374 GCF_002162155.2 Triticum dicoccoides | reverse complement strand
ATTCACGGGTCCAGCGTCGGCGTTGTGGCGCGGCAAGCGTGCACTGGTGCGGTTGAGAGGGATGGGTGGAAACCGCGTTAAACTCGTCTCCGTAGTTGAGAGGGAGCGGCCAAAGCAATGTACAATCGTCTTTGTAGTGGAGCTGGGAGGGGCAAGGATAAGGGACGAAGACCGGGGTAACATGTCGGATGCGATCATACCAGCACTAAAGCACCGGATCCCATCAGAACTCCGAAGTTAAGCGTGCTTGGGCGAGAGTAGTACTAGGATGGGTGACCTCCTGGGAAGTCCTCGTGTTGCATTCCCTTTTTAATTTTTTTCGCGCCGCTTGCAAAACAAAACGCACGTGTAAGTAATATATTTACCGTGTTTTATTATTTTGCACGAGTGCGGTATGTCATAGCTGGGTGCTCACGATTCACGGGTCCAGCGTCGGCGTTGTGGCGCGGCAAGCGTGCACTGGTGCGGTTGAGAGGGAGGGGTGGAAACCGCGTTAAACTCGTCTCCGTAGTTGAGAGGGAGCGGCCAAAGCAATGTACAATCGTCTTTGTAGTGGAGCTGGGAGGGGCAAGGATAAGGGACGAAGACCGGGGTAACATGTCGGATGCGATCATACCAGCACTAAAGCACCGGATCCCATCAGAACTCCGAAGTTAAGCGTGCTTGGGCGAGAGTAGTACTAGGATGGGTGACCTCCTGGCAAGTCCTCGTGTTGCATTCCCTTTTTAATTTTTTTCGTGCCGCTTGCAAAACAAAACGCACGTGTAAGTAATATATTTACCGTGTTTTATTATTTTGCACGAGTGCGGTAAGTCATAGCTGGGTGCTCACGATTCACGGGTCCAGCGTCGGCGTTGTGGCGCGGCAAGCGTGCACTGGTGCGGTTGAGAGGGAGGGGTGGAAACCGCGTTAAACTCGTCTCCGTAGTTGAGAGGGAGCGGCCAAAGCAATGTACAATCGTCTTTGTAGTGGAGCTGGGAGGGGCAAGGATAAGGGACGAAGACCGGGGTAACATGTCGGATGTGATCATACCAGCACTAAAGCACTGGATCCCATCAGAACTCCGAAGTTAAGCGTGCTTGGGCGAGAGTAGTACTAGGATGGGTGACCTCCTGGGAAGTCCTCGTGTTGCATTCCCTTTTTAATTTTTTTCGCGCCGCTTGCAAAACAAAACGCACGTGTAAGTAATATATTTACCGTGTTTTATTATTTTGCACGAGTGCGGTAAGTCATAGCTGGGTGCTCACGATTCACGGGTCCAGCGTCGGCGTTGTGGCGCGGCAAGCGTGCACTGGTGCGGTTGAGAGGGAGGGGTGGAAACCGCGTTAAACTCGTCTCCGTAGTTGAGAGGGAGCGGCCAAAGCAATGTACAAT
>NW_021316162.1:0-3757 GCF_002162155.2 Triticum dicoccoides | reverse complement strand
TTGGAGTATTGACGACAAACATGGTTGAGGGACTAATGTGTTTGTGAGAATTATAGGATAACACAGGTAGTAGTCCCTCATTAATTCAGTTTACCTACCAGAGATGACCCCTAAAAATGTGTGAAGACATTGAAGATAATGGTGGTTCATGAAGACATTCACGGTGAAGATTATGATGTGTGAAGATATTCACTTGAGGATTATGGAGGCCAAGACATAGTTGTTTCATAGATTCCTTTCTTCTTTATTGAGTCATAGGAACCACTGTACTGTTAAGTGGGTTCCAAGTGAACAAAGTCAGAGTGACTGATGTGATGGTCAACCAAGTCTTCGAGCGAAGACAATGAGAGCAAACCTTATCCAGAGCTGGATGAGTCATCTTTGCTTGTAGCCCAAGCCAAGTTGCCGCGTGTGTTTGAAATCCAACCGTTGGACACGTGTCGGTTCCTTAGTGACCCAGGGTCATTTCGGACATATCAGGTTGGGTTGCCACTTGGCTATAAATAGCCTACCCCCTACACCATAAATTGGTGGTTGCTCAGAGTTAGTGCGGCTTTTGTCATTTGAGAGCAACCCACATCTGAAGCATTTGAGAGAGAAATCCTTGCGAGGACTAAGCCCAAAACACCCAGAGCCAAAGAGTGTTGGGCATCACTAAAGTCTTTCTGTCCGTGTGATCTGAAGACTTGTTACACTTGAGGACTGTGAATCCTCCAGCCAGTTAGGCATCCCATTCTGAGCATCCAAGAGTCATGGTGGATTGCCGGTAAACGAAGTCTGTGAAGGTCTGGAATTCTACCTTGAAGACTTACCATAGTGATTGGGCGAGGACTGGGTATCCTTACCTCAAGGGGAATAAGGTGAAGGCACGGTCTTCTGATTTCAATCTTAGCCTCCCTAACCATACGTACAGTTGTCACAACAACTGGAACTGGTCTACCAAATCCTTGTCTTCACCAAGCAAATGGTTCTATCCCCTACTCTCATTACTCTTCAGTTTGTCTTCTGAAGTCATTACTTGCCTGCCTGATTCATTCGACTTCACTGTGTGAAGACTTATATTTGTTTGGCTTCATACTGTCTTCCATCCTAATCCTGTCTACCTAGCTGTAGTTAGTCTTCATGCTTCCACTGTATTGTATGCTTGACTAATGCTTGCCTAGTGTAGTTTCCATTCCGCTGCTTACTATATAGGTTCAGTTTACTTGTTTGTCTTCAAAGCCATCATGTTTTGAAGACTTTCATAAAAATCGCCTATTCATCCCCCCTTTAGTCAATAACTAGCATTTTCAATTGGTATCAGAGCAAGGTACTCCCTTGTTCTGTGTGATTCAGTTTAACCACCTGGAGTTTTAGCTATGTAGACTACAGGGATAATCAAGGTCTCTGTTGTGTGCCCCGTCTTTGATGGCACTGATTACCCCTACTAGAAGAATAAGATGTGCATGCATCTTGAAGCCATTCATGTCGATCTCTGGAATGTCGTCAAGGCTGGTGTTCCCAAAGTCAGTGAAGGTGTGATGTCAAGAGATTTACACAATTGGACTCAACCACCAAGAACATCATATGTGGTCATCTAACGAAAGGGCAGTATGGCCATGTGAGTGCACTCGAAACTGCAAAGTTGGTCTGGGACTGGATGTCCAAGGTTAACGAAGGCGTCTCAACTCGACGCAACTCAAGGATTGATGTTCTTCGCAATCTCTTCAACCACTTCAAGAGAATTGACAATGAGAATGTCCAGCTCACGTTTGATCGCCTGACTGATATCACCAATGAGCTTCAAGCTCTTGGCGCCACTGAGATCACCAAGCATGAGATCGTGAAGAAGCTTCTGAGATCACTTGACAGCTCATTTGACACCTTAGCCCTGATTATACAAGAACGTCCTGACTTCAAATATCTCGATCAGTCTGATATACTTGAGAGGCTCAACACACATGAGTTCCAGCTATCTGTGAAGCGTGATATCTATGGTCCCAACTATTGCCGAACCCGTGCCCTGAAGGCAAAGGATGTTTCCTCATCTGAAGAAGAATCTGACTATAGTTCTGGTGATCCTGAAGACTTTGGAAAAGAGCTTGCAATGCTTGTGAGGAAGTTCCAAAAGTTCTCCAAGAAGAATCAGTTCAGCAAGTCTTCAAGATCTAGCTCAAAGAACGATGAGGATTCATCACGTGACTACAAGAAGAGAACTTGCCACAAATGCAAGAAGACTGGCCACTACATCTCTGAGTGTCATCAGTGGGATAAGGAATCAGAGAAGAAGAAGAAGAAGAAGAGCAAGGAATATGATTCTGATGACAAGAAAAAGAAGAAATCATCAAAATCTTCTTCTAAGTCGTCGTCAAAGTCTTCATCTCACAAGAAGACCTCATTAAGCAAGGATCGTGCATTTATTGGCAAGGAAATGGATTCGGAGGAGGAGTCTGCTTCTGAGGAGGTGGAGGTGGAGTCCCAGGAGGAGTATGATTCAGGCATGGCAAGCCTGGCTCTAGCGTCAGCTTTCATCGCCAAGTCAATCTTTAACACTGAAGACAATTGTCAGGACATTGAAGCCAAAGCTGACAATGATGACGACTCTGCTCCCACCTACTGCTTCATGGCACGTGGTGCCAAGGTAACCTCTCGTGATGCCTATTTCCAAACCTCTAGTGAAGATGACTCTGAATGTGAATCCAAATCTAGCTATAAGACACTTGCTAAAATTGCAACTAGGCAACAAACTGCTATGGAACATATTCAAAAGATGCTAGACAAAAGCAATGACCTGTTGGATGCGGAAATGAATAGAACTCAGTCCTTAATCGAAGATATTAAAAGTCTTCGCGTTAAGTATGAAGAACTTGAAAGTCGTCATGAAACTCTCTCAGCCTCTCATGAGAAGCTTTCCTACGATTATCTTCAAAGGAAGAAAGACCTTGAGAAACTAAGATTGTCTCATGAAGATCTTCAAAAAGAGAAAGATTCACTACTTGCCCAACAGATCAGTTCCGCTCAGGTAGAATTTGTTCCACCATGCTTAAAGTGTCTTGAGCTTGATAATGCTGTCTCTGTTGTTGGATGTTCTACTACTTCTAATGTTGCAATATCTTCAACTGCTGATGTGGTAACTAACCCCTCTACTAAGGATGCCACTACTATTGCTGATGAGAATGCTAGGTTGAAGATATTTCTTGAGGACTGGCATGTACAAAAGCCTCAAAGGGCATCAAACTTTGTGCGATGTCCTCAAGAAACAGATTCTGAACCGAAACCCTAGTAAAGAGGCTGTTGGGTTTGAGAGGAAAATGAATATTGTTGGTTCATACTGGATGCCTGAGCAGTACCCCAAAACCACCTGGGTTGCTGCTAAGGATCCTTCAACCCATCCGCTTTATTTGGCTTCATTTGCGCTAACCCAATTGCAATTGATGAATCCTTTGATGCCAATTATAAACTATTTAAGAATCAGAATGGTAAAGTGTTTGCCAGGTACATTGGTACTAACTGCAGGAACGGGCTACCCCAGAAGAAGATTTGGGTGCCCACAAGTTGTCTTGAGAAGCTTCATGTGAATGTCGTCATGACACCACCTAGGAAGAAGACAAACCCCAGACCAAAGGCATCATATGGCCCAAAGGCTTCATACACACAGAGGACCACTCATGGTCACCCTAACGCCAATGTTTTGAGGAGAAACATTATGAGACTCGTGAATATGAGTGTGTTTCCTCCAACCTCTAAGTTAACAAAACTAAGAACTTTTCTCATATTC